>NW_027363450.1:600000-815331 GCF_046119375.1 Phyllobates terribilis | reverse complement strand
TGTGGCAGTCGGATTCTTCTTTGTTAAAAAAAAGGACGGCGGTTTATGTCCATGTCTGGATTTTCGTGAAATTAATAAGATTACCGTATGCAATTCCTACCCATTACCGTTAATTCCTGACTTGTTTAACCAGTTAGTGGGAGACAAGTGGTTCTCCAAAATTGATCTCCGGGGGGCATACAATTTGTTACGTGTGAAGGAGGGTGATGAATGGAAAACTGTTTTTAACACTCCGGTAGGTCATTTTGAGAATCTGGTGATGCCTTTTGGTCTTACCAATGCACCTGCATTTTTTCAGAACCCTATTAATGACATCCTGAGACCTCTGATTGGTAAGAATGTGGTTGTGTACTTGGATGACATTTTGATTTATTCACCAGATCTGGAGTCCCATTGGCAGAGTGAAGTTTTGCAGTTATTGGGTGATATTTCACTCTTTGCTCATCTGGAGAAATGTGAGTTCACTGTGCAGAAAATTAGTTTTTTGGGCTACATTGTCTCCAGCGATGGCTTTGAGATGGACCCTGTGAAGGTTCAGGCTGTGCAGGAATGGCCTAGGCCTATTGGTTTGAAATCTACAGAGATTTTTGGGTTTTGCCAATTATTACAGGAAATTCATTAAGAATTTTTCTGTAATTGTTAAACCTCTAACCGATCTCACCAGGAAAGGTGCGAATACGGCCCAGTGGACTACTGAGGCCATTGAAGTTTTTGAGTATCTCAAAGAGAGGTTCAGTTCTGCCCCTATCCTTATGCAGCCTGATGAGACCAAGCCTTTTTTGGTCGAGGTCGATGCTTCATCGGTGGGGGTCGGAGCAGTTTTGTCTCAGGAGAACAAGGGTGGAGTACATCCTTGTGCCTTCTTTTCGAAAAATTTTTCGGAAACCGAACTGAATTATGATGTTGGAAATTGGGAGCTGCTGGCTATTAAACTCGCGTTTGAACATTGGCGTCATTTTTTGGAAGGCGCTAGATTTCCTATTCAGGTTTTCACAGATCATAAGAAGTTGATTTATCTGGATGCTGCCAAGCGCTTGAATGCCCGTCAAGCTAGGTGGGCACTTTTTTTTTCTCGGTTTCATTTTTCTGTTACCTATTTCCCTGGTACTAAGAATGTTAAAGCCAATGCTTTATCTCGCAGCTTCTCTCCTACGGTCGGTGCCGAGGAGGAGGAGAGCATTTTACAGAAAGGAGTTGTGGTGGCGGCTTTGGACTCCGTTTTGGAGAATGGGATTCTGAAAGCTCAAGAAGATGCTCCATCTAACACTCCCCATGGGAGGTTGTTCGTGCCTGGAGCCTTTAGGAGAGATTTGTTTGTGGAGTGTCATGAGTCTCTGTTGGCAGGTCATCCAGGAATTTCGGAGACTAAGAGACTGATCAGTCGCAGTTTTTGGTGGCCTGGATGGCAGAAGGAAGTCATCAAGTGGGTGCGTCAGTGTACTGTGTGCGCTAGGTCAAAGGCTTCACATACTCCTGCTGCGGGGTTGCTTTGTCTTCTGGAGGTTCCTAGTGTGCCTTGGACGCATCTCACTATGGATTTTATTACTGATCTTCCTGTGTGCGAGGGTTTTACTGTCATCTGGGTGGTCATGGACCGTTTTAGTAAGATGTGTCATTTGGTTCCATTCATTAAGTTGCCCTGCGCCAAGACACTCGCTAAGGCATTTGTTAAGGAGATTGTCAAGCTCCATGGCATTCCCACGGATATTGTTTCTAATAGAGGACCTCAGTTTGTGGCTCGCTTTTGGCGTGCTTTTTGTGACAGGTTGGGAGTCCATTTGTCATTTTCGTCTGGTTATCATCCTGAGTCTAATGGACAGACTGAAAGAAAGAACCAGGATGTTGAGCAGTTTTTGCATTGCTTTGTGGCGGACAATCAAGAGGTGTGGTCGGAGTTTCTGCCTCTCGCAGAATTTGCTCTTAACAGTCATACATCCTCCTCTGCTGGGTGTTCTCCTTTTTTTTTGTTGTACTGGGAGACATCCGTCTTTTGGTTCTTTCTCCAAATTGGGGTCGGCGGTGCCGGAGGAGGAGAATTTTTCCGGTGATTTAGAGAGAGTTTGGACTAATGTACGTTGTAACCTTCAAGAGGCTAACAAAAAGTCCAAGAAGTATTTTGACAGGAAACGTAAAGAGGTTTTGTTTACTCTGGGTGACATGGTTTGGTTGTCCTTGAAGAACCTGCGTTTGAGGATTCCCTCTAAAAAACTGGGTCCTAAGTTTGTGGGTCCATTTAAAGTGCTTCAGGTTGTTAACTCGTCTGCTGTTAGGTTGGATGTCCCTACTTCCTGGAAGATTAATCCTGTGTTTCATGTTTCCTTCTTGAAAAAGGCTGACGTATCTAATAGGGACGCCACTGTCACAGTTCCTCCTGTGGTGGAAGACAGCGAATATGAAATTTCTCGTATTTTGAATTCTAGATGGCATAGAGGGAAATTACAGTATCTTGTCTCCTGGAAGGGTTTCGGTCCCGAAGACAACTCCTGGGTAAGGACGGATGATGTCTCTGCTCCTAGGCTTGTTAAAGCTTTCCACAGGAGCTTTCCTGATAGGCCTGGGCCTGGAGGATCCGGAGGATCCTCATAGAAGAGGGGGTACTGTTAGAACCCTCCTGTTAGTTTTTGCTATCTTGTGTTTTGCGGTCACATGACCATCTGCCTATATATTCCAGCTCTGCCCTTCTGGCTTTGCTGGACTTCAGTGTAGTTTGACTGTTTTGCTAGCCTGGTGCTTCGGTGCCTAGCTCTGTCAGTTTGCTTGGTCCTCTTGGACCTCTAGTACTTTTTGTCAATTTGTCTTTTGTGTTCTACAACAATTTCTGTTTAGGAAGTGTCCCATTTTTGTCCCAGTCCTTAGTTCTTTAGGAGCCCTTCCTTAATTCTATAGGTCTTCGTTCAGACTAGCCAAAGAAAAAGGTGGGTCTGTTCACTAGGAACACGCAGCCCGCTACATCGTAGGGATTCAGCTTAGTCTTACTGTAGGGACAGCTTTCCCCTATCTTTCCTTATTTCTTCTTGCAGATCACAACACACATAGCCTTACTTTGTTATTTAGATAGACAGATAGATAGATAGAGGGCTGCCACCAGGAATTTCAGGGCCCAATATTGGCAACATTTTCAAGCTCCCTTGAGACTCCGCCCAGGCTCCACCCCAGCTCCACCTCCACCCCTCGAAACTTCCACAGTCCCACCACCCAATCTTGGAAAAACTCCACTTCTGCACCACGCCCTCACCAATCACAGATTTACAGTTTCCACTCAACCATATATCATATACATAGCCAGCAACTTTTGTTTTGGCCAAAAGATTTTTTTAATCAACCACCACGACAAGTTAGACTCTTTTGGCTGGGCCCTACTTTACTCTAACCTATTAAACCTTTCTTAATGTATCCAATACTCTTTTTAGGTATATTTTTATTTCTTTTTCTTTAAAGGAATGTGTCACATACATTTTTTAAAATGACTAATAATATCACATTCAAGGAACAAAAACCATCACACCATAGCCGGACCACAATTTACCATCACATAGTCACCAAATAATACCACATACAAGGTATACTGCCACACCATGACCAGACCACATATTACCACCACATAGTGATCAAATAATACCACATACAAGGAAAAAATACCGCCACACCATGGCCAGACCACATATTACCACCACATAGTGACCGAATAATACCACAAGCAAGGAACAAATACCACCACACCATGACCAGACCACATATTACCACCAAATGGTCACCAAATAATACCACATATACACTGTGTGCAGAATTATTAGGCAAATAAGTATTTTGATCACATGATACTTTTTATACATGTTGTCCTATTCCAAGCTGCATAAGTTTGAGAGCCAACTATCAATTAAGTAAATCTGGTGATGTGCATCTCTGTAATGAGGAGAGGTGTTGACTAATGACATCAACACCCTATATAAGGTGTGCTTAATTATTAGGCAACTTCCTTTCCTTTGGCAAAATGGGTCAGAAGAGAGATTTGACGGGCTCTGAAAAGTCCAAAATTGTGAGATGTTTTGCAGAGGGATGCAGCAATCTTGAAATTTCCAAACTTTTGAAGCGTGATCACCGAACAATCAAGCATTTCATGGCAAATAGCCAACAGGGTCGCAAGAAGCGTGTTGGCCAAAAAAGGCGCAAAATAACTGCCCATGAATTGAGGAAAATCAAGCGTGAAGACGCCAAGATGCCATTCGCCACAAGCTTTGCCATATTTCAGAGCTGCAACGTTACTGGAGTATCAAAAAGCACAAGGTGTGCGATACTCAGGGACATGGCCAAGGTAAGGAAGGCTGAAAAACGACCACCTTTGAACAAGAAACATAAGATAAAATGTCAAGAATGGGCCAAGAAATATCTTAAGACTGATTTTTCAAAGGTTTTATGGACTGATGAAATGAGAGTAACTCTTGATGGGCCAGATGGATGGGCCAGAGGCTGGATCAGTAAAGGGCAGAGAGCTCCACTTCGACTCAGACGCCAGCAAGGTGGAGGTGGGGTACTGGTATGGGCTGGTATAATCAAAGATGAACTTATGGGACCTTTTCGGGTTGAGGATGGAGTGAAGCTCAACTCCCAGACCTACTGCCACTTTCTGGAAGACAACTTCTTCAAGCAGTGGTACAGGAAGAAGTCGGTATCGTTCAAAAAAAACATGATTTAAATGCAGGACAATGCTCCATCACATGCATCCAACTACTCCACAGCGTGGCTGGCCAGTAAAGGTTTAAAAGAAGAAAAAATAATGACATGGCCCCCTTGTTCATCTAATCTGAACCCCATAGAGAACCTGTGGTCCATCATAAAATGTGAGATCTACAGGGAGTGAAAACAGTACACCTCTCGGAACAGTGTCTGGGAGGCTGTGGTGGCTGCTGCACGCAATGTTGATCGAAAACAGATCAAGCAACTGACAGAATCTATGGATGGAAGGCTGTTGAGTGTCATCATAAAGAAAGGTGGCTATAATGATCACTATTTTTTTTGGTTTTTGCATGTCAGAAATGTTTATTTCTAAATTTTGTGCACTGATATTGGTTTACCTGGAGAAAATAAACAAGTGAGATAGGATTATATTTGGTTTTTATTAAGTTGCCTAATAATTCTGCACAGTAATAGTTACCTGCACACACAGATATCCTCCTAAGATAGCCAAATCTAAAAAAAAAACCACTCCAACTTCCAAAAATATTAAGCTTGGATATTTATGAGTCTTTTGGGTTGATTGAGAACATAGTTGTTTATCAATAATAAAAATAATCCTCTAAAATACAACTTGCCTAATTATTTTGCACACAGTGTAAGGGACAAATACCGCCACACCATGACCGGACCACATATTACCACCACATAGTGACCAAATAATACAATACTGATCATTAATAATAAAAAAAAAATACTAATATTACCATAAGTTTCATTATACACAGGAGCTCTCTACATAGTAGACGGTGTACAGTGATCACCAGTGACATTATACACAGGAGCTCTGTATATAGTGTCAGTGTACAGGTAATACAGTGATCACCAGTGACATTATAAATAGAAGCTGTGTATATAGTGTACAGGTAATACAGTGATCACCAGTGACATTATACACAGGAGCTCTGCATATAGTGTATAGTGTACAGGTAATACAGTGATCACCAGTGACATACACAGGAGCTCTGTACATTAGTATATAGTGTCATTGTACAGAGAACACACTGACTCACAAGTGACGTCTCTAGTTGAAGTCCTTCATCTTCGCTTTTTTTCACTTTCATCCAGCACAGACCGACTTCTTCCAGCCAGGACTCGTCTCTGCATAAAATAGCACACAGTTATCTAGAGCACATTCCCCAATTTCTACATTACGCAGCTGAATACAGATGTGCACCCACCATTAATATATAATTAGTTATTATGCAACCCACCATTCCAAATACAAATTGTAATCCACCACGGCCCCCCCACTAACTGTAAATAGCCACTTTCTCCACCCAATAAATATATAAATTAAATAGCACCTGTACTCTTTCCCAATTCATTACCAGTCACACTCCTGCATCCTCAACACCCCCCACTCTGTACCTCCCGCTCCCCCAATTCATTATATTTACATGAACCCCTCCACTCCAATTCATTATGTCATGTTCGTGCTCTCTCCCAACCTGTATTCATAATCATTTATTCTCCCCCACTCCCAATTCATCATTTGCTCTCCCCCACTCCCAATTCATTATTTGCTCTCCCCCACTCCCAATTCACCATTAGCTCTCCCCACCCCCCATTCAACATTTGCTCTCCCCACTCCAAATTCACCATTAGCTCTCCCCACTCCCAATTCACCACTAGCTCTCCCCACCCCACTCCCAATTCACCATTTGCTCCCCCCACTCCCAATTCACCATTTGCTCCCCCCATCCCCACTCCCCATTCACCATTTGCTCTCCCCACTTCCAACTCATCATTTGCTCTCCCCACTCCCAATTCACCATTTGTTCTCCCCACCCTCCACTCCCAATTCACCATTTGCTCTCCCCACCCGCACTCCTAATTCACCATCTGCTCTCTACCCCCCACTTCCAATTCAACGTTTGCTCTCACCACCCCCCACTCACTATTTGCTCCATTCACCATTAGTTCTCCCCACCCCCTATTCCCAATTCACCATTTGCTCTTCCCACCCCCAATTCATCATGTGCTCTCCACACTCCTAATTCACCATTAGCTCTCACTATCGCTCCCTCCCAATTGACCATTTGCTCTCCCCACTCCCAATTTACCATTAGCTCTCCCCACCCCCACTCCCAATGCACCATTTGCTCTCCCCACCCCCCACTCCCAATTCACCATTTGCTCTCCCCACCCCAACTTCATCATTTGCTCTCCCCATCCCCAATTCACCATGTGCTCTCCACACTCCCAATTCACAATTTGCTCTCCCCACTCACCTCTCTCAATTAATCATTTGCTCTCCCCACCCACTCCCAATTCATCATTTGCTCTCCCCAACCACTCCCAATTCATCATTTGCTCTCCTCACCCCCCCCATTCAGCATATGCTCTCCCCACCCCCCACTTCCAATTCACCATGTACTCTCCCCACCCCCCAGATCATTATCTGCTCTCCCCACCCCCAATTCACCATGTGCTCTCCCCACCCCCCACTCGCAATTCACCATTTGC
Source organism: Phyllobates terribilis (assembly GCF_046119375.1). NCBI lineage: Eukaryota > Metazoa > Chordata > Amphibia > Anura > Dendrobatidae > Phyllobates > Phyllobates terribilis. The sequence goes on along the minus strand of NW_027363450.1, from coordinate 808,131 downwards.
TCTCTCCACCCCCACCTTCAATTCATAATTTGCTCTCCCCACCCACCATGTGCTCTCCCCACCCCCAATTAATAATGTGCTCTATCCACTCCTCACTCCCAATTCACCATGTGCTCTCCCCACCCCCCACTCCCAGTTCACCATGCGCTCTCCCCACCCCTTAATTCCAGTTCACCATGTGCTCTCCTCACCCCCCACTTCCAATTCTCCATGTGCTCTCCCCACCCCGACTCTCAGTTCATCATGAGCTCTCCCCACCCCCACTCCAAAATCATCATTTGCTCTCCCCACCCCCAATTCACCATGTGCTCTCTTCCCCCCCACTCCGAATTCATCATGTGCTCTCCCCTTCCCCCACTCCCTATTCTCCAAGTGCTTTCCCCAACCTCCACTCCCAGTTCATCATGTGCTCTCCCCCAAGACCATTTAATTAATTCTATTAAAAATAAATAAATTGATACTAACCTTTCATATAATCCCCTGCTGCTGCACTTCTGTACTGGCATCTTGGCCCTCTATGCAGACGCGTACGCGATGATGTCATTGCGTACGCACCTTCACCAGCACGTCCAATAAGAGGCGGAGGGACTGCACGGCCGTTCAGTTTTTATGGCTGTGAGAGCTCCAAGGGTCCCGGCACACGATACCCCAGTGTCGGCATATAAGTAAGCAAAAAAGATGGTAGCACTTAATAGAAAATTACATAAAAAATGGTGTATTTATTGGCCCGTGTGAACAGGTGCCAATGTTTCGGCTCAAAAGCAAGTGGATTTTTAATGCAACCAAACAAGCCTCATCAGGTCTAAGAAATGTATTTATTTTAATAAAATAAACAGTTTGTATTGTGGAGTCTGCTCCACTTCAGAGTTATTACATATATTGGGAATAACTCTTTAACCCCTTCCCACTTAAGGTACTTTTTACTTTCCTGACCAAGCCAAATTTTTTAAACTAATATGTGCCATTTTATGTGGTAATAATTTTTTTCTTAACACATTGTAGTTTATGTTCGTGGTAAATTTAGGTCAATATGATAGACATTTATATAAAAAATATCGGAAATTTGACAAATATTTAGAAAAAGTCTCATTTTTGAACTTTGAATTTTGTATGCCAATGAAATGTCCCATCCCTCAGTTTTTCAGGACCATCTACACATTTGAAAAGATTTTGAGGGATCTATATGTCATGTATACACCTCAAAATATTCAAAACCGTATTCAGAAATTTTGTATAACCCACAGGGCTTCATGCAAAGTTAAATGAAAAATTACTTTTTATTATTATTATTAGCATGTGAAGGTATTTGCAAAGGGGGGTAGCAGAGGAATAATGAGGCGAGAGATGAACTAGTCGAGCAGCAGAGTTGGGGATGGACTGGAGGGGTGCGAGAGTGTGAACAGGTAGGCCACAGAGGAGGGTGCTGCAGTAGTCGAGGCGGGAGATGATGAGGGCATGAACAAGCAGTTTAATAGATTGAGGGTTGAGGAAAAGATGGATTCTGGGAATACTTTTGAGCTGGAGGCCACAGGAGGTGGCAAGAGCTTGGATGTGGGGTTTGAAGGACAGGGCAGAGTCAAGGGTTACTCCGGGGACAGGGGAAAGTGTGATGTCATTTATTGTGATAGAAAGATCAGGTGGGGAAAATATGCGAGATGAAGGAAACATGATGAGTTCAGTGTGCTGAAACAGTTGGCTTATACTCGAGTATATACGGTATATACTTTATACTCTATAAAGTGTTAGTAACAAGGCAAATCAACAGTAGAACTAATATCAGTAAGCTTGGGATAGCAGAGAAAGTCTTTCACTATTTAACGTTAATGTTCTCTTCACAAAGGTGGTGTGCCCAGTCGTGTGAGTTTCCATGTAAGTTCTCTATGAAGCTCTGGCCCTAGCGGGGATCACTGGGTTTTCCGGCTAGGCCGCAAGTCTCTCTCTGATGTTCACTACTAGGACCAACCCTTCTCAATCACTATGTTTCCACAAAGTAAAATAATAGGAGCTATACTCACCTCCGGTGCTGGCACCATTCCAGCTGGATCACTGAGGGGCTCCCGCAGGAACTGAGCAGTCAATGTCTTTGATCCTAGTTGTTATCTTTAATTAACGCCTTTGATGCAGCAACCTATAGTATCAGTGGCATCTAGGTTGTCAAATAAAGGTAGGGGGCTCTTTTAGTCAACCAACTCACACAATGGCCCCCACAGCTGTAATTGTAAATCATGCCTCGCAGCATCGTGCAATAAAGCTCAACCAGGTTCACGTTCTGTAAAGGGACTAAAGTAAAAAAAGTAAAAAACAAAACGGTTCATAGAAAAAAATAATACAAATCCCAGGTCCCGTTCTTTGATGTGGACTTGGGAACTGAGCCGACAAATGATGGCTGCATTATTCAGCCATCATCTGCCTCTAACAGTTGCGAGTGGAGGGAAGCGGCCGTTAACCTGTTATATGCCGCTAACAATCTGTGATGGCAGAATTTACAGCGACTGGTCCAGGTTGGGCACACTGTTCTAACTGTCCCTGCATCATGATTGTGGGGTGCCAATGGGTTGTCATGACAGCTTGAGGTTTTCTGAACACCCCAGTGCTTGTCATGACAATACTCTGTAGTATCGGTGTCTCTGCGCCTTGACAGGCAGAGACGCCGCACCTCTTACCGCCGCGCTCCCCGCCCGGCTTCCTCCGGCGCTCCTGCTTCTGCCGGCGCGCAGCTTCCCGGGCATTGTGCTTAGGGCGCCCTCTTAAAGGGGCCGCGCACGCCGTCCTAAGGAGTCCCCGGCCAATGACCGGAGGACCTCTCATATAAAAGGCACCTCCTCCAAGATGGAGGTGCCCATGCAAGGTTGTAGCTTTGTGTGTTAAACTCTGCTTCAGCCCTCAGGTACTGCTGCCAGCCTGACTACCAGTCCAGCCCGCCAGCTTGACTACAAGTCCAGCCCGCCAGCCTGACTACAAGTCCAGCCCGCCAGCCTGACTACAAGTCCAGCCCGCCAGCCTGACTACAAGTCCAGCCCGCCAGCCTGACTATTAGTCCAGTCCGCCAGCTTGTCTACTCTCCAGCCCGACAGTCTGTCTACAGTCAAGTCCGCCAGTCTGTCTATGGGCCTTGCCCGCCTGCTTACCTGGAAGCACCTGCCTGTTACCTGCCGTGCCTACCAGCCAGCCTATCTGGAGGCTCCTGCTTGTTACCTGCTGTGTCTGCCAGTCCGCCTACCCGGATCACCCGTCAGCCTGCCTGCCGTGCTCATCTGCTGTACCGGTCAGTCCCTGCCTTCTGACCCGTGGAAGTCACCTGCTCTCATACAAGTTCGGTCCCAGAGTAGCACCTGGTCTCTCTGCTCGGTCCTTCCCTGGTCACGGAGTCGATTGAGCCGCCGTATGACCTTGGTCAGTCCGAGTTGACAGCTACTTACGCCCCTCTGGTCCCTCCTTGCACCGCAGCACAGAGGTTCCACCACCCGGATCCGTAACATACTCCTTTGAACACATGCCTGTGGAGAGTAGGAGACTGTGATTTTTGCTACATACTGAAGCAGGGCTGCCACCAGGAATTTCAGCACCCCATACTGGCAACATTTCCGGGCACCCTTAAGACTCCACACCAGCCCCGCCTCCACCCCTCAAACTTTCCACCGTCCCACCTCCCACTCTTGGAAAAACTCTGCTTCTGCACCTCGGTTTCACCAATCACACATAAACAGTTCCCATCGAACACCATATCACATACACAGCCATCAGCTTTTGTTTTGGCCAAAAGATTTTTTAAGCCTGCCACCACGACAAGGTAGACTCTTTTGGCAGGGCCCTACTCTACTCTAACCTATTAAACATTTCTTAAACTATCCAATATTCTTTTTAGGTATATTTTGCTTATTTTTCTTTAAGGGAATGAGTGACGTACATTTTTTAAACTAATTGAAACCAGATTGTGATAATTTTTTATAATCTGTATTTCTGACTTCAGATTATTGTATCCTGATTTCTGTACATTTATGGCAATCTGCTGTCTTGCCTGTTTGGAGATATGAACAATAGACATATGGATGTATATATATCACAAGACAAAATAGGGGACTCTAATTCCTAGGGAGAGTTTTCTATACATGTTCTCATGTTTAGTGACATGCAGATGTCATTGTGCAGGAAAGGGGAAGAGGTGAGCTGTGACACGACCTAATGTGAATGGTGGATTCTGTTATCTCTCATTGTAATCCTGCTGGCTATGATAATGAGGTGACTGCTGAAAAGGAATCTCTTCTGGACGTGTTATTCTATTAGAAAAGCAATTTCTGTTTATTTATTATTTATGATATAAGGGGTGACAAACTTTAAAGTAAATTCTTCCAAAACGTTAAACTATGATTAAAAGGATTGCCAATTTTCTGGTTATTCTTGACCAATGTGTTTGAGATGATGATAAGGCACTTAGTATTATGGTCTTTCTTGAACTTCGGCACTAAATACGAAATATGGGAAATAGACTATATTTCTATGTTGAATTTCTGCATTAAGGGCCTTTTAATCATCTCACACACACATTGGTTAAGAATAACCAGAGCATGGTCAATGCCCTTAACATAAAAGTTTTGTAAAACATTCCCACTAAACATTTCGCTAATTAAATCTATTTTTCATAAGAGTCATTTAGTTAAATCCTTTGGTCAATTGTGTAAAGTGCAAAATTATAATGTAACAAAACAAACAAAACAAAGACAAAACATATAACCAATTAATACAATGAAAATAAGGTCATTTTGTGAGGTCAGAAAACATATTAAAACAACGATCTAAGGAAATGAACCATAATAATAAAGACGTATTTCCATAAATTCAAGAACAACAAACAATAGTGCGCTCTATCCTAAAAACTGAGCCCTAATATTAAATGGGTATTCCCATCTGGGGTACGGATAGTGCATCGCAGGGTCAGTCAGGTGCAGGTCTCAGAACTGAAACATTACTATCCGATCTGTTACATCTGTCTAATGCTAGGACTTTGGGTCAGTAATCCCGCAGTCAGGCTAGGACACTCATCCATAATACAGGGGAACATACATGGCAATAACACACTAATGTAAAACTGGCTGCAATGTAGAAGATGTGAAGATGCAAATTTACATGTATGGAACAAGCAGTCGTTTTACCTGCTGGTTAGAAAAATCCTTAATCAGGTCTTTAATATTCAGGTGTCTGGCGAGCTCATGCTCAATTGACAGAAGGGCTCGGCTGTTTAACCGTTGTTCCGTCATTGTAGAATGCAGATAGTTCTTGAGAGTTTGCTAATGCTATCTCTCCTTCTGCTACTCAAAGTGGTTGGGTGATAAAAATTCTTACAATACACACCTCTCCAAATCTTGAAGCTCGAATTTGTAGATGGCGTTTAGTAAAGCCAGTGGACCCATGTTTTCTGTAAATGTAGCTTCATAAACTTTCCGAAGACGTTGCTACTCAGAAAGTAACGGTGATGTGAGATCTACCTGCCTTCCCATGGGTTGTTCCATCTCTTGCTATTATTTTGAATTATTTGGTTCTTTCCTAGAATGGGTGGTCAAGTATGAAACAGGTTCCTCCGCTATAATCCATTATCTTGACGATTTTCTTTTTGTGGGACCACCAGATTCCAGGTCCTGTCAATTTTTGCTGGACAATTTTATTTTTTTCGCGTCGTATTTTGGCGTTCCCTTATCCAGTGGAAAAACTTTTGCTACTACTTCGCTATCCTTTTTAGGAATTGAGATTGATTCCGTTGCCATGGTTTTTCACCTTCCCTCAGAAAAAAATTCAAAATTGCTGTCCCAGATTGAAGGATTCTGTTCTGTCCTCAAAGTAACACTATGTCAAATGCAGTCCATGCTAGGCCTCCTTAACTTTGCTTGCACAGTAATGCCTATGGGGAGAATTTTTCCAGACGTTTATCCCTCTCGACCAAAAGCATCAAGCTTCCCCATCAAAGAATTCGGATAAAACCTCCTTTGAAAGCAGACTTGCTGGTTGGGAAGGAGTTCCTCTTGTCCTATAATGGATATACATGCTTTTAGTTATCGGAATTGACTAATGAGGATCTCTCCCTTTTTTCCGATGCCGCTGGATCTACTGGTTTCAGTGTCATTTTTGGAGACCAATGGTGTGCCGAACCTTGGCCGGAATCTTGGCGCACTGAGGGCTGGGTTAAAAACCTTACTTGGTTAGAGTTATTTCCTATCATCACAGCCATTTCTTTATGGGGCCCATCCCTCAGGGATAAACGGATCTGTTATTGGACTGACAATATGAGTGTTGTACACGCCATATATCACTTGTCATCCTCATCTCCCCTGGTTATGAAATTACTCAGATTTCTGGTATTAAAATGCTTAAGTTTAAACATCTGGTTTTAAGCCCGCCATGTTCCGGGTACAAATAATGTCATTGCTGATTCTCTTTCTCGTTTCGATTGGCAGAAATTCCGGGAATGTTTCCCCGCGGCCAAACCAGAGGGGCATCCATGCCCATCCCTCATGTGGGAGGTGGTAGAGAAAGATTGATGGAGTTGGTGAGATCTTCAGTGGCCTCGTCTACATGGCGTTCTTACGGTAAGGCATGGAATGAGTGGCATAACTTATTTGGGGATAGATCAGCAGCAGCATCCGACGCTGCCCGTCTGGAGGTCACAATCGAATATTTACTTTACTTGCGCAGCATGGGTGTTTCAGGAGCCGTTGCACAGAACTGCCTATCTGATCTCGGTGTTTATTTTCACCTCTTAGGTTGGAACGATGTTACTAAGGTTTTCATCATTCGGCAGGCTATTATGGGTTGGAGGAGGGAGCACACTCGTCAGGGGAACAGACGGCCCATTTCTTTCAGTTTACTTACCCGCCTAATCAACCCACTCCCGCTGTCCGCTCTTCTCCTTTCAAGTCTGCTCTACTCTCTGCCGCTTTTTGACTCGCGTTTTTTGGTTTGGTGCTTTGCGCATTAGTGAATTGGTGTCCCCATCCAAGCGCACTTCAGGAGGACTCCAGTATGATGGTGTCACTCCCTGTGACCGAGGTCTCCGTATCCACTTTCGGAAATCCAAAATTGACCCGTCCGGTATTTGTTCATGGGTTCCCCTTCTTACCATCCCCGGTCCTATTTGTCCTTTAACGCTTGTTAATAATTACTCATCGTTCTGGCGATCTGGTGACTCCTTTTTCTCACATGAGGATGGTTCTCCTCTTACGGTTTTTCAATTTCAATCCCTTTTTTGGAAATGTTTAGCTTTCGTAGGCCTTCCTCTCAAGGTATTTGGTACGTACTCCTTTAGGATAGCAGCTGCTACCGAAGCAGCCCGTGCTGGTTTGCCTAACTCCGAGATCCAGCGCATTGGTAGATGGCGTTCCTCCTGTTTTGCAAGATACATCAGACCGAATTTATTGCTTCACTAACTTTATTATCTCTTCATAGTTGGTGTAAAACACACAGTATGGATACTGGGCCACTCTTACATCTTCTGGGCATCCCAAAGAGCAGAACGTCAACCAGGTGGCAGAGGTCTTGGGTTCCACGGCATCAACGTTTTTTGGAGAGGAATAAGAGGCTTGACCTGGCCTCAGGTTCTTCCCGAGGTGGTGCGGATAGCTGAGACTGCTTCCTCTCCCTTAATTCTAGTCCTGCATGCGGGCGGGAATGATCTCTGCTCCTTTCACCTAGCGGAGCTCCTCACAATCATGCGCTCCGACGTGGATAAATTCCACAGACTTTTTCCAGAGCTTACTCTGATTTGGTCAGAGGTCATGTCACGTGTTGCATGGCAGGGCGCGAGAGATGCGGCGGCAGTTGAACGTTCTGTGCGCACGCTTAATGCCCGCTTGTCCCGCTTTATCCGTTTTAAGGCCGGAGTGGTCAAGAGGCATCACCAGCTTGAGGGAGACAATTCCAGTCTTATGCTACCCGATGGAGTCCATCTGACGGAAATAGGGCTGGATATTTTTCTCTCCGGTCTCCAGGATAGCATAGAACAAGCTTTTTACCAAATGGGTGGGGGGCGGAGCGCAGTATAAATACTCCGCTCCTCCTTAGCGGTCATTTGCTCCATCTTGATGTTTTTTTCCGGTACGAAGTCTGACTTGCGCTGGGAGTCCAGCTGCGGCATATGGATTTGCACCCGTTTCAGCTGGCTAATAGTGCCTTAACTGAGTTTTATACCAGTTACGTACTGAGCACGTCCTTTTTGGCTGTGACCGACTTCTACCCATTAAAAGGAGTTTTGGTTAAGATCTGTGTGTTGTCGTTATTCCATGGGACTTTTTGAGGAAATATTGTTGTTGGGTCTCAGCAGTCTGCAGGGCATGTCAATCTTTAATTGAATGCCCCTTGACTGCTGTGCCCTGCTGAAGGGGTTAAATTGTGTGTCCCATGTTCTTTTTCTCCTCTCCTCCTGGCTTTCACCCAATAATCCTCTTCTTCCTCCCTCTTCCCCTCTTTATAAGTCCAGACCCTGTGTGAAGCCCAGCTGTGCTTGGTATCACAGATCCTAGAAGGGTGTATTGACGGATTCCTCCACAAGAGGCCCCCATAACCATTCACACATCTCCACCTTCCACCTCAGACGACCAGAGGGAGCCCGTTAGGGATATATAAAGAAGGGAAGGTGGAGCCAGGCAGTCAGTTCCTGCAGAGTGAGACACAGAAACAGGTCAGTCTGCAGTGGAGCTCAGTGACTCAGCAATTCCTCTGGAGAGTTCAGTTAGTGCAAGCCTGAATACAGAGTTGAGCCCGGTTGAGTCGTAGCTCAGAATAGTGAGCTTAGGTGTGCCGGCGCCATAAGATCGGTGAAGCGCGGCAAGCTGCCATTAGTGTGAGTAGCCTATTGAGGGCCCGAGTAGGCCGAAGGCGAGTAGAGAGAGTTAGTACATAGGGGGCAGAGGAGCTTAACTAGCTCACCCCGAAGAAGAATTTACCGGACACCGGGTCCGAAGCTTACCGGGATATCCACGACCCAGTAAGATATAACCGGAATCCCTGGAGAACTACAAGTCCCAGGATCGCTAAAGTGCTGATACCTACCAGAGCCAGGAGACACATAGGCCCCGTAGGTTGGGAGCATGCACTCCAAGAGAAGGCCCTACCACAAGGTCAGCCAGCGCAGGACAGAGACAAAGTTAGGCCTAGCTCCAGGCAGGTCAGAAACTTACTACGTAGAGGCAAGGAACAGGAGGCCCAAAACCCGCTCATTGGGGAGGATCCGGACATACACCCTTCACCCTACAGTGCTCTGGGGAGTGCCTGAATTTCCATCAGTAAAAGGTACTGAAGTGACTATCGTGTCTGTCCCTGTTCTGGCTCTGACGCGGCTGAGTCTCTCTGTCCTGCATACCCCGTCATACACTGCCCTGAGGCCTAGCTCCACCTGTGGGGAGCTATACCATCCAGCTGCCTTATCATCGGCCTCAGTGGACTGCGCAGCGCTGGTGATCCTCACCAGAAGCCACAGGTGGCGTCACGAACTTTTATAAACTTAACATCTATCAACGCCTTTTTAAAGAGAGACCCCAGAGTACGGGCCCGGGAGCCGACCACCGCGACCTCCTTAAGGCTAAAGGCCCGGGTAACCGAGTCTTCCCCCATCCCCTGGGCTAGTCACCTGCCTCTTCCTGCCTCTCTCCACACAAGCATGGGACCCGCAGTCTGCGTTTCCTACCACCCCTCCCCTTTTTTCCCATGTACAGTGTGTTTTGTTGGTATTATTTGGTTGTTCTGTATTTAAGTCACAGCAGCAGTCATTTCCTCTATCTTGATGTTTTTCTCCAGTACGAAGTATGATATGCGCCGGGAGTCCGGCAGTGGAATATGGATTTGTACCCGTTTCAGCTGGCCAATAGTGCCTTAACCGGGTTTTATACCAGTTACGCGCTGAGCACGTCCTTTTTGGCTGTGAACGACCTCTAACCATTAAAAGGAGTTTTGGTTAAATTCTGTATGTTGTCGTTATTACATGGGACTTTTTGGGGAAATTTTGTTGCTGGGTCTCAGGAGTCATCTTACTACTGTTACTGGTAAAAATGATCATAGACATGTGCAATGTTAGTTAAAAAAAAATCTGGCCTCCTCCTCCCCTTAATAGCCGGCCATCGCACACCATGTTATTTCTTCTTAGCCCAAGACAGCACCAAAGACTGGAGCTGTTATGAGCAAGAGGAAATCCAATTACCTGGTAGTGTAAAATGTTCTGCACATGTCTATGAGTATAATGAAGCGCAGATGTTGTGGCGCTTATACTTACTGCCAGCGTATGAGTAGATCTGCTGGCATCTCTATCTTTGGTGTCATATATTGGGATCCTCTGTCATTGCTATGCTTATCTTCATTATTAACTGCTAATTTAAAAAAAAAAAATCCGGCCTCCTTCCTCCCCTTAATAGCCGGCCATCACACACCTCTTCCCAACACCCATGACAGCACTTTCATGAGTGTGAGGAAATCTTACTACTGGTAATGGTAAAAATGATCATAGACATGTGCAATGTTAGTTAAAAAAAAAATCCGGCCTCCTTCCTCCCCTTAATAGCCGGCCATCACACACCTCTTCCCAACACCCATGACAGCACTTTCATGAGTGTGAGGAAATCTTACTACCGGTAATGATAAAAATGATCATAGACATGTGCAATGATGTTTGATTTTAAAAAAAAAAAAATCCGGCCTCCTTCCTCCCCTTAATAGCCGGCCATCGCACACCATGTTATTTCTTCTTACCCCAAGACAGCACCGAAAGATGGAGCTGTCATGAGCAAGAGGAAATCCAATTACCGGTTAGTGTAAAATGTTCTGCACATGTCTATGAGTATAGTGAAGCGCAGATGTTGTGGCGCTTATACTTACTGCCAGCGCATGATTACATTGTCTGGCTTCTTCATCTTTGGGGTCGGTGTTTTGGGTCCCTCAGTGTCGTATCCATGGTCATCTTCATTCCAGCAGTGCTTTCAGATGATCATCAAAGTGATGTCCAATCTTCAGTTCTTCAAGGTCTACTGGAGGCTGAGGAAGACAGCTGGCTCTGATGACTATGGAGCTGGTGTCTTGTCAAGGGTTTCCAAGTTGACAAAAGAAAATCCCTTGAACATGGCCTGGTCCTTTGCTGATAGAGGTGACTTTTTGGCCTCTGCTGCTTCTAATTTCTCCAGATGGTGTGGTCGAGAACTGTGATGAGCTTTAGATGGCTATAAAACAAACAAAAAAATAATTATTACCAAAATCTCAAACGTTCTGGAGAAGGATGATATGAAATGATCTGGACCATCAGACCAGGACCAGCAGCTCTGGATGATGTTGATTTTCCAATGTTAGGCTGTGTGCCCACGATGCGTTTTTAATGCGTTTCTGCAGCATTTTTGCAGCTGCGGAAACGCATTAAAAACGCATGGTAGAAGGGCAGCAATGATAATCCGCATGTGCTGTGCACATGCTGCGGAAATATCCGCTGTGGATTATCATTACGGAAAAAAACGCAGCACTACCAATTATTTTGCGGAAATGCTGCGTTTATCGCCGCCATTGACTTGCATTAGAACGCGCCAATTCCGCAAGACTGCATCTGTACTTGCGTAATTGGTGCGTTCTAATGTGCGGATGGTACCCAGGACTAGAGGAGAGGAGACTCTCCTCCGGACCCAGGCACCATTAAAAAATCTGTAAAAAAAAGAATAAAATAAAAAATAAATGTATATTTACCTTCCGGCGGCCCGCGCTGCGCTCCTACTTGCTTCCCGGCACTTTGCAGTGGATTGAAGGACCTGCGCTGACGTCAGAGACATGTGACGGGTCATGCGACGCTGACATCGGCAGGTCTTTCAATCCACTGCAAAGTGCCGGCACCAAGCGAAGCAAGCCAGCGCGGGCCATCGGAGGGTAAGTATACATTTGTTTTTTTTTATTTTTAACCACTCTCTCGGGTCACACTATATAAATCCATGCAGTTTGCATGGATTTATATAGTGTGACCTAGTTGTCACAAGCACTTTCCAAGTGATGCTAAAATCGCTTGGAAAGCGCTTGTCAATCCGCATGCGGAAATGCATGTGAAGAACGCTTCACATCCGCATGTCCCTGGCAGGAAAAACGCATGTACAATCCGCATGTACGATCCGCATTTACAATCCACATGTACAATCCGCATGCGGAAATGTCAGTGAATAACGCTCCATTTCCGCATGTCCCCGGCAGGAAAAACGCATGTACAACCCGCATGTACGATCCGCATGTACGATCCGCATGTACGATCCGCATGTACGATCCGCATGTATGATCCGCATGTACGATCCGCATGTACAATCCGCATGTACAATCCGCATGTACAATCCGCATGTACAATCCGCATGTGTTTTTTTCTGCCAGGGAGATGCAGAAACGCTCAGGAAAAAATCCTGAGCATTTCTGCATCGTGGGCACATAGCCTAAGTGTCAGCGCTAACTAATACTTAACAGAGGTGCAATGTGATCTGGCCATATACTTACTACAGGGATGTGAGGTGGAGACACTTTCAGGGCTTCCACAGAGACCCAATCAATACACTGGAAAAACACGTGCTCTCGGATGTTACCATGGACTCCTAAGCGTCTGGCTGGATCTTTCTGTAGGAGCTAAAAACAATAAAGTAAAACCCATGAAGGTAAGCGGTAGAGGCAATAAAACATTCTCACAACTTCACCATTTAAATGAATATTGTACAACCCATAGTACTAATAACTTGGAGTTATACTGACCTGTTTAATGATGTCATCAATGCCGGAGGATGCCTCATCGAGTGTCAGATGGAACGTACACTCACTGGTAACCATATCTTTTAAGATGACACCAAGAGAATACCAGTCTACTCCGGCGTTATACTCCTCGCCAGCAAAAATCTATCATGGAAGTAAGAACAAAAAGGTCAAAATGTTAACATTCCCATGGACTGTAATTTTAGTGAAAACTAAATAGGAAAGCACTATTATCCCACCTCAGGAGCCATGTAACCGGCAGTCCCAGCGTATTCGGTGGCTGTTCGGTCTCCATGCATGTTGTCAATTGCGAGACCGAAATCTGTGATCTTAATTAGAGATGAGCGGTGTTCGACTAGAACTGTTCGCCAATCTCAAATTCGAGCTGTTTTGGGCGGTGTTCGAGTTGTTCGACGAACCCGAACGATTTGCAAAAAATTCGGCTGTTCGAGGTTATGTTCGATAACTGTTCGTGCACCAAAAGCGTGTCCTGCATGTCTGGCGCTATTTAGAGCACCAATCATGCAGGGATTGTCTGCCACTCACTGTAATGCCACAGCCATGGTGGTTGTGGCATTACAGTGATTGCCCAAATCGATGGGAACAGTGCCAACAGTGAAACATGAAAAGCCGGCAATTCAGCAGCGGCATACACCTGTACCCGACAATTTAGAACCGAAAGAATAGAGCTTCACACATAGATTAGATAGATATAAACATGTCAGCCACATATATACGAAGTACAGTGAAAGTGCTGCTTACTGTACTTGTCATTTAGCGTAAAGGATTTATCAAAAAAAATAATAGTGTTTTCATGCACCGTCTCTTTAAAAAAGCCGGCCGGCAATTCAGCATCTGTACCCGACAATTTAGAATAGAAAGAATAGAGAATCACACATAGATTAGATAGATAGAAACATGTCAGTCACATATATATGAAGTACAGTGACAGTGCTGCTTACTGTACTTGTCATTTAGCGTAAAGGATTTATCAAAAAAAATAATAGTGTTTTCATGCACCGTCTCTTTAAAAAAGCCGGCCGGCAATTCAGCAGCGGTACCCAACAATTTATAACAGACAGAATAGAGCTTCACACATAGATTAGATAGATAGAAACATGTCAGTCACATATATATGAAGTACAGTGATAGTGTTGGTTACTGTACTTGTCATTTAGTATTAAAACAAAGGATTTATTATTAAAAAAATTGGCGTGGGGTTCCCCTTAATTTTAGGCTCTAGCGGAGGTTAAGCAGACGGCTGGGGCAGATGTTTGAGGCCTGGGAAGGGGGTAATACCCACGGAGCTTCCCAGGCTACTAATATCAGCCCCCAGCTGAATACATAGCCTTTACTAGCTATTAAAATGGGGGACCCCCCAAAAAAATGACGTGGGGTCCCCCCTAATTTAATAGCTAGCAAAGGCTAGGCAGACAGCTGGGGGCTGATATTAATAGCCCAGGAAGGGAGCCATGAATATTGGCCCCCTCCCAGGCTAGAAACACCAGCCGTCAGCCGCCCCAGAAATGGCGCATTCATAGGATGCGCCAATTCTGGCACTTAGCCTCGCTCTTCCACGCTGCCCTGGTGCGGTGGCAGGGGGTAATAGGGTTGGGGTTGATGTCAGCTTATAATGCCAGCTGACATCAAGCCCAGGTTAGTAATGGAGAGGCGTCTATAAGACACCCCCATTACTAACCCCATAGTCAAAGTTAAAAAAAACACAAACACCCAGAATAAAGTCCTTTAATTGAAATAAAGACACAATCCTTTATTGTTCTAAATTAAACCATACTTACCGTCACGCCCATTCCAGCTGAAGCCAATGATCTCCTGCAATAAAAGAAAAATAATAAAGCAACCTCATCCTTACCTTTCCATGGTTCCCACGACAGCTTCAGCTCTGCTACATCGAGATGACAGGCTGGACCGCAGCAGAACGCTGCCATCCAGCCTCTCATCCCGCAGACACTGAGAAGCGCAGGCTTGCTTGCGCTGCTCAGCGTCTCTCTGTGACGACATCCAGATGAGCCAAGTTCATGTCCAATGAACTCGGCTCACCTCATGCACGTCACTGACAGCGTGGGAAAATTCTCACGCTGAAGCGGTGAGTGCAGGAGAATTCTCCCACGCTGTCAGTGACTTGCATAAGGTGAGCTCATGTCCAATGAACTCAGCTCACCTCCTGCACGTCACTGACAGCGTGGGAGAATTCTCCTGCACTCAGCGCTTCAGCGTGAGAATTCTCCCACGCTGAAGCGCTGAGTGCAGGAGAATTTTCCCACGCTGTCAGTGACGTGCATAAGGTGAGCTCATGTCCAATGAACTCAGCTCACCTCCTGCACGTCACTGACAGCGTGGGAGAATTCTCCTGCACTCAGCGCTTCAGTGTGAGAATTCTCCCACGCTGAAGCGCTGAGTGCAGGAGAATTTTCCCACGCTGTCAGTGACGTGCATGAGGTGAGCCGAGTTCATTGGACATTAACTCGGCTCATCTGGATGCCCTCACAGAGAGACACTGTGGAGCGCAAGCAAGCCTGCGCTTCTCAGTGTCTGCGGGATGACAGGCTGGATGGCAGCGTTCTGCTGCGGTCCAGCCTGTCATCTCGATGTAGCAGAGCTGAAGCTGTCATGGGAACCATGGAAAGGTAAGGATGATGTTGCTTTATTATTTTTCTTTTATTTCAGGAGATCGTTGGCTTCAGCTGGAATGGGCGTGACGGTAAGTATGGTTTAATTTAGAACAATAAAGAATTGTGTGTTTATTTCAATTAAAGGACTTTTTTCTGGGTGTTGTGTTTTTTTTAAATACTTTACTAGAAATTCATGGTGGTCATGTCTAATATTGGCGTGACCCCATGAATTTCGGGCTTAGGGCCAGCTGATAATGCCAAGCTGGCCCTAACCCCTTTATTACCCAGTGAGCCACCGCATCAGGGCCCTGGATGAGTTGGGTACAGCGCCAGAAGATGGCGCTTCTATGAACGCGCCATTTTCCGGGGTGGCTGCGGACTGCAATTTGCAGCGGGGGTGGCCCAGAAAGCTTGGGCCTCCCTGCGCTGCGGATTCCAGCCCCCAGCTGCCTAGTTGTACCTGGCTGGACACAAAAATAGGGCGAAGCCCCACGTCAATTTTCTTTAAATTATTTCATGAAATAATTAAGAAAAAAAGGGCTTCCCTATATTGTTGTGTCCGGCCAGGTACAAATAGGCAGCTGGTGGTTGGGGGCAGCCCGTTCCTGCCTGCTGTACCTGGCTGGACACAAATATAGTGCGAAGCCCCACGTCAATTTTTTTTAAATTATTTCATGAATTTCCTGAAATAATTAAAAAAAATTGAAGTGGGGCTTCGCACTATATTTGTGTCCAGCCAGGTACAGCAGGCAGGAACGGGCTGCCCCCAACCACCAGCTGCCTATTTGTACCTGGCCGGACACAACAATATAGGGAAGCCCTTTTTTTCTTAATTATTTCATGAAATTCATGAAATAATTAAAAAAAAAGTACGTGGGGCTTCGCCCTATTTTTGTGTCCAGCCAGGTACAACTAGGCAGCTGGGGGCTGGAATCTGCAGCGCAGGGAGGCCCAAGCTTTCTGGCCCCCCCCCCCGCTACAAATTGCAGTCCGCAGCCACCCCGGAAAATGGCGCGTTCATAGAAGCGCCATCTTCTGGCGCTGTACCCAACTCATCCAGGGCCCTGGTGCGGTGGCTCACTGGGTAATAAAGGGGTTAGGGCCAGCTTGGTATTATCAGCTGGCCCCAAGCCCAAAATTCATGGGGTCACGCCAGTATTAGACATGACCGCCATGAATTTCTAGTAAAGTATTTAAAAAAAACACAACACCCAGAAAAAAAGTCCTTTAATTGAAATAAAGACACAATTCTTTATTGTTCTAAATTAAACCATACTTACCATCACACCCATTCCAGCTGAAGCCAACGATCTCCTGCAATAAAAGAAAAATAATAAACCAACCTCATCCTTACCTTTCCATGGTTCCCACGACAGCTTCAGCTCTGCTACATCGAGATGACTGGCTGGACCGCAGCAGAACGCTGCCATCCAGTCTGTCATCCCGCAGACACTGAGAAGCGCAGGCATGCTTGCGCTCCTCACTGTCTCGCTGTGACGGCATCCAGATGAGCCGAGGTCATGTCCAATGAACTCGGCTCACCTCATGCACGTCACTGACAGCGTGGGAAAATTCTCACGCTGAAGTGCTGAGTGCAGGAGAATTCTCCCACGCTGTCAGTGATGTGCATGAGGTGAGCTCATGTCCAATGAACTCAGCTCACCTCCTGCACGTCACTGACAGCGTGGGAAAATTCTCCTGCAATCAGCGCTTCAGCGTGAGAATTTTCCCACGCTGTCAGTGACGTGCATGAGGTGAGCCGAGTTCATTGGACATGAACTCGGCTCATCTGGATGTCGTCACAGAGAGACGCTGAGCAGCGCAAGCAAGCCTGCGCTTCTCAGTGTCTGCGGGATGACAGGCTGGATGGCGGCGTTCTGCTGCGGTCCAGCCTGTCATCTCGATGTAGCAGAGCTGAAGCTGTCGTGGGAACCATGGAAAGGTAAGGATGAGGTTGCTTTATTATTTTTCTTTTATTGCAGGAGATCGTTGGCTTCAGCTGGAATGGGCGTGATGGTAGGTATGGTTTAATTTAGAACAATAAAGGATTGTGTCTTTATTTCAATTAAAGGACTTTATTCTGGGTGTTTGTGTTTTTTTTAACTTTGACTATGGGGTTAGTAATGGGGGTGTCTTATAGACGCCTCTCCATTACTAACCTGGGCTTGATGTCAGCTGGCATTATAAGCTGACATCAACCCCAACCCTATTACCCCCTGCCACCGCACCAGGGCAGCGTGGAAGAGCGAGGCTAAGTGCCAGAATTGGCGCATCCTATGAATGCGCCATTTCTGGGGCGGCTGATGGCTGGTGTTTCTAGCCTGGGAGGGGGCCAATATTCATGGCTCCCTTCCTGGGCTATTAATATCAGCCCCCAGCTGTCTGCCTAGCCTTTGCTAGCTATTAAATTAGGGGGGACCCCACGTCATTTTTTTGGGGGGGTCCCCCATTTTAATAGCTAGTAAAGGCTATATATTCAGCTGGGGGCTGATATTAGTAGCCTGGGAAGCTCCGTGGGTATTACCCCCTTCCCAGGCTTCAAACATCTGCCCCAGCCGTCTGCTTAACCTCCGCTAGAGCCTAAAATTAAGGGGAACCGCACGCCAATTTTTTTAATAATAAATCCTTTATTTTAATACTAAATGACAAGTACAGTAACCAACACTATCACTGTACTTCATATATATGTGACTGACATGTTTCTATCTATCTAATCTATGTGTGATGCTCTATCTTTCTGTTCTAAATTGTCGGGTACCGCTGCTGAATTGCCGGCCGGCTTTTTTAAAGAGACAGTGCATGAAAACACTATTATTTTTTTAAATAAATCCTTTACACTAAATGACAAGTACAGTAAGCAACACTATCACTGTACTTATTATATATGTGACTGACATGTTTCTATCTATCTAATCTATGTGTGAAGCTCTATTCTTTCTGTTCTAAATTGTCGGGTACAGATGCTGAATTGCCGGCCGGCTTTTTTAAAGAGACGGTGCATGAAAACACTAATATTTTTTTTAATAAATCCTTTACACTAAATGACAAATGCAGTAACCAACACTGTCACTGTGCTTCTTATATGTGTGACTGACATGTTTCTATCTATCTAATCTATGTGTGATGCTCTATTCCTTCTTGTCTAAATTGTCGGGTACCGGTGTATGCCGCTGCTGAATTTGCCGGCCGGCTTTTTTAAACAGAGTGTCTTCTGAGCAGTTTGTCAGCTTTTGGACACCTTTGCAGGTGTTTTCTATGTGTTTCTATGTGTTTTTGTTTGCCTGCCATTGGTTTTAACGGTGTTCGACGGTGTTCTAAGGTGTTCGACGAACAGTTCGACGAACAGTTCCTCGAACATCCCGGTGTTCGACGAACCGAACCGAACCCGAACACTACGGGGGTGGCTCAACACTAATCTTAATATGGCCCGTTTCAGCCACCAAGATGTTCTCGGGCTTGAGGTCTCTGTGGATGACGCCCTTGGAGTGGAGGTACTGGATTCCACAGACGAGTTCAGCGGCATAGAATCTGACAGAAAGACATGAATGAGTGTAGCTTCCCGAGGAGAAGACAAGAAACACAAAGATATTGCTTCCAGCCAATATTATCTACATTGACTAGACGATTAGAACAAGATGACCATATGCAGAACATACAACAAATCCTGCCAGATCCCACTGAAGAATAATGAGGCCACTCAGATTTCTGTCAATGTTCGGGTTAATTTCGCTGCAATCTACAATATTTTTATATTAAAAACACCAGAAGAACCCAAAGGCAGATAATACAGCAGGGAAGTGAACGGATCAATGCTAGACATTTCTATACAGTTATGATCAGGTTTGTAGGTAACATAAAATGTACCTTGCGCTGGGGATGTCAAGCCGCCCCTTCTCCAGAAGGAAGGTGTTAAAGTCCCCGCAGCTCACGTATTCCAGACCAAGCAGCACACAGAGCTGGAGCACAGAAATACAGAAGTAGATCTGTATGCAGGTAAAGTGGCCAAAAGATCACAATATCTACACACCTACTACAGAATAGCTCCGTATAACTATAGGCCACAGGATAAATGGAAGGTGGTCTACATGTCCCATGTAAGAAGGATTACATTTCACATGTCCCATCATTTGTTTCAATGTTCTAGCTGATGACCATGAGACCCCTGTAATGACACCTTAGGGCTCATAATGATGCTCCTGTGGAGGGTTACTTAAATATGCGGATATGTAGAATGATTTTCTTCAGGGGCATACAGAGATAGAAAGAATTGCTGTACATGTTGTTCAGTTAATGTTCAATGTCATTTTATGTCAGATATTTATAGGGGTGTCCTGTGATTACTGATGCACAGGGCAGGCATGGTGCCAGTATCTCTTCCCCCGCAGCATCAGGCAGATTTATTATAAAATGATTATGGTTTATGGTAAAAACACGAGGTCAGACCTTGTACAACACTTTAATAAGTAAAAAATGGAGGCATGTTTTCATGAAACCAGCTTCACGTGGCAAGACTCCTTAGATATGGTGCTCGGATTGAATCATGCTTTTCAAAGCATTTAACTCAGACAAAAGAATGAAATCTTTGTGCCCGGAGTTCTCACTAGTTGTATCAGCAGAATAATATATCATACAGAAAATACTTACACATATCTTACTGACCAACAGTCAGGGAGGCCCGACTGGACTGGACGAGTGTAGACTGCAGTGCACAAAGCATGGTTGTTGTATACCCTAATCCAAGATACAATAATACCAGGCCATAAAAGTGGTGGTCTGAAGGACATGATGCTCCATCTGTTAACCGGTTCAGGACCGCCCACTGTACATAAACGTCGGCGCTGCCTGGGCTCTGTGCAGCGCCATTTAAAAACGGTGGGTGGTCCCGCAGCGCTCAGAACCCCCAGGGTCCTGCAAGCGCTGCGGTTCCGGTGCAGAGCGATAGCTCTGACATGTGAGATCATGGGGACCTGATTGGATCAGGTCCCCATGATGTTAACCTGTTCCTATCTTCTAGATGAAGCGATCCATAGCGATCGCAGCATTTAAAAGATAGTGACACCGGTGGTCGGTGATCCAGACCCCCACATACCTTAGCAGCGAGGGGATCCTGATGCTGTGACCTCTGACCTCATTGAGACCTGATTGGCTCAGGTCTCGATGATGTCAGCATCACACCAGTCAATCAGAGAGGGCGATCTGCCTGATAAATACACTGTTTCCCTCCGATCTCAGTGAGAGAGCAGAGGAGAAACAGTGTGACAAGAGCTGTGTCAGCCTTGCCACTGTGAAAGTAGAAAAAAAGAAAGTAAGAGTTAGGTTAGGGTTAGTCAGTCCTGTCAGTCAGTCAGTCCTTCCTCTCAGGTCAGGTCAGTCAGTCCTGTCAGGTCAGTCCAGTCAGTCCAGTCCAGTCAGTCCGGTCCGGTCAGTCCAGTCCCGTCCGGTCAGTCCAGTCCAGTCAGTCCAGTCCAGTCAGTCCAGTCCAGTTCCGTCCGGTCAGTCCAGTCCAGTCAGTCCAGTCCAGTCAGTCCAGTCCGGTCAGTCCAGTCTGGTCAGTCCAGTCCAGTCAGTCCGGTCAGTCCAGTCCAGTTAGTCCGGTCAGTCCAGTCCGGTCAGTCCAGTCCGGTCAGTCCAGTCCAGTCAAAAAATATAAAAACAAATAAAATGGCCCGTCAGACTTATACCGCAGAGGAGGTGTATGCCCTGCTATGTTCTGACACTGATGACAGCGCAATCTCAGATGGAGATGTGGATTTTGAGGGCTTTAGTAGCGGCGACACTGAGAGCTCAGAAATGAGCAGTGATTCTGGTCCATCCTCAAGCCCAAGGACCAGTACAGCAATATGGGCAAATAGCGCTACTGGAGAAACGTCTCCAAATCAGGGAACACTGCCAAGTACAAGCGCTGTCCCTGCTACTAGTGAATTGGCGCATGCCAGTGTACAAGGGGCTTTGCCACATGATCTAGCATTTCCCAGATTGGAGGCTTCGGATTCGGCTGCTCCATTCAGCCCTGATTTCAACGCCATTCCTGGTATAAATGTGGAGGTGGAAGATTTTGGACCAATTCATTTTTTTAATTTGTTTTTTACAGACAGCTTGCTAGAGCATATTGTTGTGCAAACAAATTTATACGCATCCCAATTCATAAGCCAGAATCCCCGATGTTACTATGCTAGGGCAAATTTATGGACACCAACTAATGTCCCGGAAATCAAAAAAAATTTAGGACTTACATTTGCCATGGGGCTTGTTAAAAAACCGAGCATTCGATCCTACTGGTCCAACCACCCTGTTCAAGCCACCCCTATGTTTTCAGTCGTTCTTCCTAGGACCCGTTATGAAATGCTCATGCTGTTTTGGCATTTTAACGACAATAGTCAATGCCTGCCCAGAAATGCCCCAGAACATGACAGGTTATATAAAATTAGACCCATCATTGAAAATTTGTCAGAAAAAATCTGAAGGCTCTACACCCCAACACAAAATATTTCTATAGATGAGTCCCTTGTAAAAATTCAAAGGAAGACTGCACCTCAAGCAATTTATAACATCTTAAAGGGCAAGGTTTGGAATAAAGCTCTATAAAATGTGCGAAAGTTCAACCGGATACACATCCGCTTTTCACATGTATGAGGGGAAAGATAGCCAACTAAACCCACCAGGATGCCCTACTTATCTGGGGACATCTGGAAAAATTGTTTGGGAGCTGATAAGTCCATTTTTTCAAAAAGGCTACAATCTATATGTGGACAATTATTACACCAGCATACCCCTATTTAAAAGTCTGGTTGAACACAACATCGGAGCTTGTGGGACCATTCGTAAAAAACGTCAGGGGTTTCCACAACCATTGGTCAACCAAAAGTTCCAAAAGGGGCAGTCAGGGGCTGTACGCAACGGAGAGCTGCTTGCCCTGAAGTATAGGGATAAGAGGGATATTTTTGTCCTCAGCTCGATCCACACAGATGCCACAAGGGCCACTGTAGAACTAGGATCCACCACTCCGAAGCAAAAACCTGTGTCAGTCATTGACTACAACAAACACAAGGGGGGTGTGGACCTTGCAGACCAGGTTCTACAGCCATACCAGGTATCAAGAAAGTCCTATACCTGGTATAAAAAGTTGGTTATTTATTTGTTTCAGGTGGCCACATACAATTCTTTTGTGTTGTACAAAAAAGCAGGAAATTCAGATCCTTTTCTTGATTATCAAGAAAAGGTAATTGAAAATCTTGTTTTTGAAAGTGTTAGCCCCGCTCATCCATTAGAATCTGAGGATGTGAAAAGACTCACTAAGCGACATTTTATTGCACTTATTCCAGCAACGGAAACGAGAAGGAACCCCCAGAAAAGATGTCGTGTATGTACTAAGAGAGGAATGAGGCGTGATACCCGCTACTATTGCCCACAATGCCCATCATTGCCAGCCTTATGCGTCACTGACTGCTTTAAAATCTTCCACACAGAACCACGTTTTTAAACTGTAAAAATGTATCCCATTTTGTCATTCAAACATTTGGTTCATTTAGTGAATGACACATTCGAGTAGAGCTCACTTAATTTCCAGGGGTGGGGGGTTCTCCAGAATCTAAACCTTCCATTGTGTGCTTGTTTCTGGTAATCATCCATTGAGTTAAAATGGTCACTAAACCCATAGATGAATTCCCAGACGGGTGTCATTTCCAAAATGGGGTCACTTCAGGGGGGATTCTTTAGTTATGGTACTTAGCGCCTCTGAAAAGTGCCAGAACAGCAGAATCCCCCATGAAGTGACCCCATTTTGGAAATGACACCTCTCTGGGAATTCATCTATAGGCTTAGTGACCATTTACCTATCTACTTATTTTCCCACCACTAGATTAATTTATACAGAGGAGTAGATTGTAAAATTCGGTCACTTGTTGGGGGTTTCCTCTGTTTAGGCACCTCAGGGGCTCTCCAAATGCAACATGGCGTCCGCTATCGATTCCAGCCAAATTTCCAATCCAAAAAGTCAAATGGCGCTCCTTACCTTCCGAGCCATGCCGTGCGCCCAAACAGTGGTTTTGCACCACATATGGGGTATCAGCGTGCTCAGGAGAAATTCCACAACACATTTTGGAGTCCATTTTTACCTGTTACCCTTGCGAAAATTAAAAAATATTGGCTCTAAGGTAATTTTTTGTGAAAAAAAGTTAAATGTTCATTATTTTCTTCCACATTCCAAAAATTCCCGTGAACCACCTGAAGGGTTAATAAAGTTCTTGAATGTGGTTTTGAGCACCTTGAGGGGTGCAGTTTTTAGAATGGTGTCACTTTTGGGTATTTTCTGTCATAAAGGCCCCTCAAAGTGACTTCAAATAAGATGTGGTCCCTAAAAAAATGTTTTTGTAAAGTTTGTTGTAAAAATGAGAAATCGCTGGTCAACTTTTAACCCTTATAGCTTCCTAACAAAAAAAAAATTTGGTTCCAAAATTGTGCTGATGTGAAGTAGACATGTGGGAAATGTTATTTATTAACTATTTTGCGTGACATATCTCTCTGATTTAAGGGCATGAAAATTCAAAGTTTGAAAATTGCAAAATTTCCAAAATTTTCCGATTTTTTCACAAATAAACGCAAGTGATGTCGAAGAAATTTTACCACTATCATGAAGTACAATATGTCACGAAAAAACAATCTCAGAATCAGGGGAATCCGTTGAAGCGTTCCAGAGTAATTACCTCATAAAGTGACAGTGGTCAGAATTGAAAAAATTGGCTCGGTCACGAAGGCAAAAACAGGCTCTGACGCGAAGTGGTTAACGTAGCATCTCAGGTTCTCATACAACAAGTATTAGAAAAGCAGCTTTTCAAGAGGTTTCAGTAGACTTTGGCTGTGCCCGGGACATTTGCTTACTTGTCTGGGAGATCTCTTTTTTTCTGGAAGCCGACCATAATTTTTAACACGATTGTCTAGAATTATATATGTGTGTATATGTTGCGCCCCTGTGGGTTAAGTCGCCACAGAGGTACTGCATCTCACCCAGAGGTGTGGTATCTCACTCTCAGGTAAGGATAGAGCGCTGCCCGGGACCCTAACACCTGCATCCAACACTACACTACTCCAGACCAGCAGGAGGGGCAAGATGCGTCGCTTCCCTTCTGAGCCCTGTCCCTGGCTGGAGTGGGGGGAACCAAAATAGGAGGAACCATGTAGTGGGCGTGGGTGGAGGAAGTAAATCAGGGGAGCTCAGTAAGAAGTGCTATAAAAAGAAGCTGGAACAATCTAGAAGGGTTCTTCAGTGAGAGGAAGAGTTGGGAGCAGGAGCTCTGTAGGAGCTCTGCTCAGGAGGAGGGCCTAGCCAGAGAGGCCCAAGACTGAAGAGAGAGAGAGAGGAGCAGGAGAAAGGCTCCAGGAGCATGGAAGGGATCCCAGGGGTACGGGCAGTGCTGGAGGCCACCTGTATGCCCGAATCTGCCAGGCGGTGGAGGGATCAAGCCGCAGAGGGGACCGGCCCCTAACTAGTGAGAATTACAAAGTTCAACTAGGAACCGGAGGCTTCTGTACTTTCAGGGTGCAGTTGCCACATCCGCACTCAAGTCGCCAAAAAGGTAACCACATAGGATCCAGGGAACTCCAGGTTGCCCAGAAAGATCCGAGGATACCGACTAGGGACATTGTTTGGCGAGGCACAGGGCAAGAAGGGTGAGGGCCAGCGCAGAAAGACGGCTGAGAAGGTCATATAGAACGGGGTCCTGTCAGGCACTCTTGAAACACCTGGGAGTTTGCTGCACCCCTGCCTGGTGAAAGCAGCGCGATGTGGGAGGTCGTAGTCCAGAAAGTGTAACCTGAGGAACTAAACAACTGTGAGTAAACCCTGAAGACTGCACCACACTGTCTCTGTGAATTATTCTGGCCGCGCCATCACCCCCTGCACTACAACTGCAACAGCAACATCCATAACATCTCAGCACAGCCCTGGAGCTAAGCTCTACCTGTGGAGGGGTAAACCAACTCTGCTGCATTTACACCAGCTCCAGAGGACCTGCTCCGCAGCGGCGGCTCCATATAGCCGCATACCACAGGTGGCGTCACGAACTGTATATAAAAACTATATATCCCCTGTAAATATCTCCTTTTATTGACCGCCCTGGGTCACGGACCGGGTCACCGCCACTGTGATATCTCCCCTGCACCGACCGGCCCTGCACCGAGTACCCCACGGCCCAGGGAGCGCGTCATATATTATAGCTAAATAGATTGTTGACTGTCAATCTTCCTTAATCTGGGGCTCCATGCAAGATCTCGCCTCATGAGATAATTCTGAGAAAGGTCAAAGGTCAAGAATGGGTCTTTCAGCAGGACAATGACCCGAAATATACAGCCAAGGCAACTAAGGTGTGGCTCCGTAAGAAGCATTTCAAGGTCCTGGAGTGGCCTATCCAATCTCCAGACCTGAACCCAATAGAAAATCTTTGGAAGGAGCTGTAACTCAATGCTGCCCAGTGACAGCCCCGAAACCTGAAAGATCTGGAGAAGATCTGTATGAAGGAGGGGGCCAAAATCCCTGCTGCAGTGCGTGCAAACCTGGTCAAGAACTACAGGAAACGTCTGACCTCTGTAATTGCAAACAAAAGTTTCTGTACCAAATATTAAGTTCTGTTTTTCTATTGTATAAAAATACTTATTTCATGCAATAATATACAAATGAATTATGTAAAAATCATACAAAGTAATTTTCTGGATTACTTTTAGATTCTGTCTCTCACAAGTGAAGTGAACTACGATAAAAATTACAGACCTCTCCATTCTTTGTAGGTGGGAAAATTTGCAAAATCGGCAAAGTATCAAATACTTATTTTCCCCACTGTAGAAATGAGCACATACAGTACAGACCAAAAGTTTGGACACACCTTCTCATTTAAAGATTGTTCTGTATTTTCATAACTATGAAAATTGTACATTCACACTGAAGGCATCAAAACTATGAATTAACACATGTGGAATTATATACTTAACAAAAAAGTGTGAAACAACTGAAAATATGTCTTATATTCTAGGTTCTTCAAAGTAGCCACCTTTTGCTTTGATGACTGCTTTGCACACTCTTGGCTTTCTCTTGATGAGCTTCAAGAGGTAGTCACCAGAAATGTCTTTCACTTCACAGGTGTGCCCTGTCAGGTTTAATAAGTGGGATTTCTTGCCTTATAAATGGGGTTGGGACCATCAGTTGTGTTGTGCAGAAGTCTGGTGGATACACAGCTGATAATCCTACTGAATAGACTGTTAGAATTTGTATTATGGCAAGAAAAAAGCAGCTAAGTAAAGAAAAACGAGTGGCCATCATTATTTTAAGAAATGAAGGTCAGTCAGTCCGAAAAATTGGGCAAACTTTGAATGTGTCCCCAAGTGCAGTTGCAAAAACCATCAAGCGCTACAAAGAAACTGGCTCACATGAGGACCGCCCCAGGAAAGGAAGACCAAGAGTCACCTCTGCTTCTGAGGATAAGTTTATCCGAGTCACCAGCCTCAGAAATCGCAGGTAACAGCAGCTCAGATTAGAGACCAGGTCAACGCCACACAGAGTTCTAGCAGCAGACACATCTCTACAACAACTGTTAAGAGGAGACTTTGTGCAGCAGGCCTTCATGGTAAAATAACTGCTAGGAAACCACTGCTAAGGACAGGCAACAAGCAGAAGAGACTTGTTTGGGCTAAAGAACACAAAGAATGGACATTAGACCAGTGGAAATCTGTGCTTTGGTCTGATGAGTTCAAATTTGAGATCTTTGGTTCCAACCACCGTGTCTTTGTGAGACACAGAAAAGGTGAACGGATGGACTCTACATGCCTGGTTCCCACCGTGAAGCATGGAGGAGGAGGTGTGATGATGTGGGGGTGCTTTGCTGGTGACACTGTTTGGGATTTATTCAAAATTGAAGGCATAATGAACCAGCATGGCTACCACAGCATCTTGCAGCGGCATGCTATTCCATCTGGTTTGCGTTTAGTTGGACCATCATTTATTTTTCAACAGGACAATGACCCCAAACACACCTCCAGGCTGTGTAAGGGCTATTTGACCAAGATGGAGAGTGATGGGGTGATACGCCAGATGACCTGGCCTCCACAGTCACCAGACCTGAACCCAATCGAGATGGTTTGGGGTGAGCTGGACCGCAGAGTGAAGGCAAAAGGGCCAACAAGTGCTAAGCATCTCTGGGAACTCCTTCAAGATTGTTGGAAGACCATTTCCGGTGACTACCTCTTGAAGCTCATCAAGAGAATGCCAAGAGTGTGCAAAGCAGTCATCAAAGCAAAAGGTGGCTACTTTGAAGAACCTAGAATATAAGACATATTTTCAGTTGTTTCACACTTTTTTTTGTTAAGTATATAATTCCACACGTGTTAATTCATAGTTTTGAAGCCTGCAATGTGAATGCACAATTTTCATAGTCATGAAAATACAGAAAATCTTTAAATGAGGTGTGTCCAAACTTTTGGTCTGTACTGTATATATATATTATATATATATTTATAATATGGTTGCCAAAAATAAAAAATCCTAATGATTGCACAGATACGTAGCACAATGTGAATGTTAATCTATATAATTGACATTAACTAAGGGGAAATGTAAGCGTCTGTAGAACTACTAAAAGGATATCTTCATAGTGTGACAAAGTCACTGGTAGTGTGTCAGAAGGGAGGTATGTGTCGCTGAGACTCTTAGACTCAGTGATGTGAAAACATGCAAGTTCTCATGCACAAGTAGGTGCAGAGAGAGTTAATAGAACCACATTTACAAGGGAATGTTTTCAGTGGATAATGAAAGTGTAGGGTGGAACGTTATCCACCATCCTTCCAATCAGGGGAGTGTCTGGGCTTTAAATAGTCAGCCCTGACACTCAGGTGTGTTCAGTACCTGGGGAAACTTTGTTCTAGGAAGGAGCTAGCACATGCTGTGATCAACCTGTGTGTAGCTAATTGTGAGTGGCCAGACCTTGGCCGAGATAAGGACTCTGCTGAAAGTTCTGAAAGTTTTGCATTTTGTTTTGTCTCTTTAGCTGAATGGGCTGTTTTTTTATTTATGGACTCAAGGGTAGTTTATGACTGCTAAATAAACTAACATGAGAATTTAAAGAGACAGTATCTTGTGTTTTACCTACGCATACAGCCGAGCTTGTCGCTATACCACAATAGACTCACAAGCCCAAGTGGGTACACATATATAGTATATAATATTAAGCTCTATAAGGAATCTCCTATAAAATAAAACATCCAAAATGGATGTTTTGGGGGCCCCTGATGAAGCAAGGACGAAAGGTACATTGGTGCACATAGGACCACATCCCACATTTACTCACTTGGACATTTAAGTTGCCTTGTAACTACTGCTCCTCCATTTTGAATGTATTATTTTATAGGAGATTCTTTATAGAGTTTAATATTATATACTATATATGTGTACTCACTTGGGCTTGTGAGTGTAAGAAGCTATCTTCTTAGTAGTTCTAAAAACACTTACATTTCCTATTGGTTATTGTCAACTATATATAGACTAGATGGTGGCCCGATTCTAACGCATCGGGTATTCTAGAATATGTATGCGGCCGACCGGGCGCAATTAGCAAAGCGGTGTTTAAATTTGGCGGCAATATCGGAGATTGGTCACGGGCGGCGGCCGCGACCAATCAGCGAACCGTGTTAGTGAGAACTGGAGAGCGTGTTTAAATTTGGCACCAAAATCGCTGATTAGTCGCGACCAATCAGCAGAGCGGTTTTTAAATTTGGCGCCAATACTGCTGATTGGTCGCGACCGCCGACCGCGACCAATCAGCAGAGCGATGCAGAGCATTGTTTAAATTTGGCGCCAAAATCGCTGATTGGTCGCGGATGGCGGCCGTGACCAATCAGCAAAGCGGTGTTTAAATTTTGGGCCAAAAGCGCTGATTGGTCGCGGATGGCGGCCGTGACCAATCAGCAAAGCGGTGTTTAAATTTTGGGCCAAAAGCGCTGATTGGTCGCGGGCAGCGGTCGCGACCAATCGGCGAACCGTGGTAGTGAGGACTGGAGAGCGTGTTTAAATTTGGCACCAAAATCGCTGATTAGTCGCGACCGCGACCAATCAGCAAAGAGGTGTTTAAATTTGGCGACAATACTGCTGATTGGTCGCGGCCGGCGACCGCGACCAATCAGCAGAGCGATGCAGAGCGGGGTTGAAATTTGGCGCCAAAATCGCTGATTAGTCGCGACCGCGACCAATCAGCAAAGAGGTGTTTAAATTTGGCCCCAATACTGCTAATTGGTCGCGGCAAGCGACCGCGACCAATCAGCAGAGCGTTGTTTAAATTTGGCACAAAAAACGAAGATTGGTCGCAACCACCGGCCGCGACCAATCAGCAGAGTGAGGTTTAAATTTGGCGCCAATACTGCTGACTGGTCACGGCCGACAACCGCGACCAATCAGCAGAGCGTTGTTTAAATTTTGCGCCAATACTGCTGATTGATCTCGGCCAGCGACCGCGATCAATCAGCAGAGCGTTGATTAAATTTGGCACCAATCTCGTTGAATGGTCGCGGCTGGACTCCGCGACCAATCAGCAGAGCGTTGTTTAAATTTGGCGCCAATCAGCGAGATTGGTTGCGGCTGGCGTCCGCGACCAATTAGCACAGCAGTGTTTAAATGTGGCGGCAAGATCAGTGGTTGATCGCGGCCGCTATTTAAATGTGGTGCCCAAATCGGTGATTGGTCGCGGGCGCTATTTAAATGTGGCGCCCAAATCGGTGATTGGTCTCGGGCAGCAGCCACGACCAATCAGCAGAGCGGTGTTTAACTTTAGCGCCAAGATCACTGATTGGTCGCGCTCTCCGCACGCGACCAATCAGCTAATCGTATTGGTGAGGAGCGGGGAGCGGAATTGTATTAGTGAGGACTGGGGAGCGCCGCAGCCTGTGCGGGTACTTCCGCTGCGAGAACCCGGGACATGAGCGACTGCTCGCAGCAGAAGTATCCCGACCCGCAGAGCCGCTCCCCGGTCCTCCCTTCACACCCTAGCCGCTGATGTCACCACAGTATCCGCATGGTGTTACAAAGGTCCGGACATTTGTGTTAAAAATCGCTGATTGGTCGCTGGCGCTGCCCGCGACCAATCACCGATTTGGGCGCCAAATTTAAATATCGGCCGCGACCAATCACCGATCTTGGCTCCACATTTAAAGACCGCTGTGCTGATTGGTCGCCGACGTAGGGCGCGACCAATCACCGATTTTGGCGCCACATTTAAATAGCGTCCGCGACCAATCAGCACCGTAGTGTTTAACTTTTGCGGCAAGATCCGTGATTGGTCGCGGGCCAAGACAGCGACCAATCACCGATTTGTGCGGCACTTTTAAATAGAAGCCGCGACCAATTGGATGTCAGCGCCGCTCCCCGGTCCTCCCTTCACACCCTAGCCGCATGGATGTCAGCGGCGCTGCCTGTGCGGATACTTCCGCTGCGAGAACCCGGGACATGAGCGGGCGCTCGCAGCAGAAGTATCCCGACCCGCAGCGCCGCTCCCCGGTCCTCCCTTCACACCCTAGCCGCTGATGTCCCCACAGTATCCGCATGGTGTTACAAAGATCCGGACATTTGTGCTAAAAATCGGTGATTGGTCGCTGGCGCTGCCCGCGACCAATCACCGATTTGGGTGCCAAATTTAAATATCGTCCGCGACCAATCACCAATCTTGGCTCCACATTTAAACACCGCTGTTCTGATTGGTCACGGCCGATATTTAAATTTGGCGCCCAAATCGGTGATTGGTCGCGGGCAGCGCCAGCGACCAATCAGCGATTTTTAACACAAATGTCCGGACCTTTGTAACACCATGCGGATACTGTGGGGACATCAGCGGCTAGGGTGTGAAGGGAGGACCGGGGAGCGGCGCTGCGGGTCCGGATACTTCTGCTCCGAGCGCCCGCTCATGTCCCGGGTTCTCGGAGCGGAAGTACCCGCACAGGCAGCGCCGCTGACATCCAATTGGTCGCGGCCGCTATTTAAATCTGGCGCACAAATCGGTGATTGGTCGCTGTCTTGGCCCGCGACCAATCACTGATTTTGGTGCCAAAGTTAAACACTATTGTGCTCATTGGTCGCGGACGCTGACCGCAACCAATCACCGATTTGGGCGCCAAATTTAAATATCGGCCGCGACTAATCACCGATCTTGGCTCCACATTTAAACACCGCTGTGCTGATTGGCCGCGGCCGATATTTAAATTTGGCGCCCAAATCGGTGATTGGTCGCAGGCAGCGTCGGCGACCAATCAGCACAGCGGTGTTTAAGTTTTGCGCTAAGATCAGTGATTGGTCGGGTCCGAAGACCGCGACCAATCATCGAATCGTCTTGGTGAGGACCGGGGAGCGGCGCTGCCTGTGCGGCTACTTACGCTGCGAGAACCCGGGACATAGCGGGCGCTCGCAGGAGAAGTATCCTGACCCGCAGCACCGCTCCCCGGTCCTCCCTTCCGCATGGAGGTCAGCGGCGCCGGCGGTCCTTCCGCTGATACCGGCCGGGAGATGAGCGCCTCGCGCCGCTCATCTCCCGGATGCATCTCAGTCCCGCAGATGGGTCCGGCGGTCGGGTTCCTTCAGCTGGTACCGGCCAGGAGATGAGCGCCTCGCGCCGGTCATCTCCCGGCTGCATCGCCGCTGAGCTCGGTCTCGCAAATGAGCCGCTAACGGCCGCCATTTTTTTTCAGAAATCCCACGGCGCTGATTGGCCGCTGGCGGACCAATGAGCGGCGCGGGATTTCCTGGACAGACAGACACACAGACAGACAGACGGGATAAGACGATTATATATATAGATTAACATTCACATTGTGCTACATATGCGTGCAATCATTAGGATTTTTTTTGGCAACCATGTTATAGGCATATATCTAATATATATAATTGTCTTATCCCGTCTGTCTGTCTGTCTAGAAAATCCCCCGTCGCTGATTGGTCCGGCCGCGGCCAATCAGCGACGAGGGATTTCAGAAAAAAGATGGCGGCCGTTAGCGGCTCATCTGCCGCACGAAGGTCAGCGGCGATGCAGCCGGGAGATGACCGGCGCTAGCCGGTCATCTCTTGGCTGATCGCAGCAGAACTACCCTGACCGGCGGCGCCGCTGACCTCCATGCGGCTACCGTCGGGAGATCAGCGGCTAGGACCGCTGATCTCCCGATGGTAAGTGTGAAGGGAGGACCGGGGAGCAGCGGCGCCGCCGGTCGGGATGCTTCTGCTGCGAGCAGCCGGTCATCTCCCAGCTGCTAGCAGCGGAAGTACCCGCATAAGCAGCGCCGCTCTCGGGCCCACACTAATACGACGCTGATTGATCGCTGCCGACGGCGGCGACCAATCAGTTATATTGGCGCCAAGTCTAAACACTGCTCTGCGCCAATCAGCACAGCGGTGTTTAAATTGGCGCCAATATCGCTGATTGGTCGGGGCCGGCGGCCGAGACCAATCAGCACAACGGTGTTTAAACTTGGCGACAATATCGCTGATTGTTCGCGGCCGTCAGCAGCGACCAAGCAGCGATATTGGCGCCAAATTTAAACACCGCTCTTCACAGAGGTCAGCGGCGATGCAGCCGAAGTACCCCGACCGGCGGCGCCGCTGACCTCCATGCGGCTACCGTCAGGAGATCAGCGGCTAGGGCCGCTGATCTCCCGACGGCAAGTGTGAAAGGAGGACCGGGGAGCGGCGCCGCCGGTCGGGATACTTCTGCTGCGAGCAGCCGGTCATCTCCCGCAGCGCCGCTCCCCGGTCCTCACTAATACAATTCGCTGATTGGTCGCGGCCGGGACCAATAAGCGATATTGGCGCCAAATTTAAACACCGCTGTGCTGATTGCGCCCGGTGTACCGCATTCATATTCTAGAATACCCGATGCGTTTGAATCGGGCCACCATCTAGTATATATATATTCACTACTGTCTCTATATATGTGATACTCATGTGTTGGTGACTTGGGGTCCTCCAATGTTATACTCTGTAGAATTGTCTTTTAATTTTTGCAATATTTATTTTAGCGTCAATAAGCACCTATTGTTTTATTTTGGTGGTATCTACAGTCATATACATGTATATACATACAGCAATATATATACTGTATAAGATCTGATGTCTGTAGTCACAGTATGTCAGCAATGTACAGTATGTACTTTATTGTGCACTGACATTAGATCATATATGCCCTGGACTGATCCTGCACCGACTACCAGACATCACATTGTATAGATGGCAGTATAGATATAATCTGTGATGTCCTGTACAGGGCCGGCTCCAGGTTTTCGTAGGCTCAAATAGTCTCAGTGGCCCCTTTAACACATACCACAATTCATGATGCACAGATAAGGCGGAGAAATATAGATATAGTACAATGCCAAAAATTTCACTTACAGTATTTTTCGGACTATAAGACGCACTTTTTTCCCTCCAAAATTTTGGAGGAAAATGGGGGGTGCGTTTTATAGTCCAAATGTTGGGGGGTATATATATGTGGGGTGTGGGTGGAGCGGTAGAGGAGCGGGGCACAGGAGGCAGCAGCCGCCCGCTGCAGCCTACACTGTCCCCGCTGCTAAAGAAAATGAATATTCATGCTCCTTATTAGCAGCACACAGTGTAGCCGCGCTGTGGCTCCTGCCAGAATCGCCTGTGCCCGCTGTTAAAGGGCATGAATATTCAACCTCTCTCCACGCCCATGGGCATGGTGAGGGGATGAATATTCATGCCCTTTAATAAGCGGGCACACGCGATAGCCCGGCAGTAGCAGGAGCCGCAGCGCGGCTACGGTGTGTGCCGGCTATGAAAGAGAGTGAAGTCACTGCTCCCAGCACACACAGTCCCGGCATGGGGAGCAGTGACTTCTGGCAGCTGATCTCTCCTTGTGAGCCACGCATGGCAGTGATGTCATGCGCGGCTCACATGGAGAGATCAGTACGGGCAGACAGGACGCGGCGCTGGAGGAGAGAAGAAAGGTGAGTATCACTGTTTATTTTCTTTTATGTGCAGCATGATAGGGATTAGGGGGACCATGCATACCAGGATAAGGAAGAGGGGGCAATACATACCAGGGTAACGCTGAGGGGGCCATACATACCAGGGTAACGCT
This sequence comes from Phyllobates terribilis, assembly GCF_046119375.1. Taxonomy (NCBI): domain Eukaryota; kingdom Metazoa; phylum Chordata; class Amphibia; order Anura; family Dendrobatidae; genus Phyllobates; species Phyllobates terribilis. The sequence continues at coordinate 773,660 of NW_027363450.1, read as the reverse complement.
GAGGGGGCCATACATACCAGGGTAACGCTGAGGGGGCCATACATACCAGGGTAATGCTGAGGGGGCCATACATACCAGGGTAACGTTGAGGGGGCCATGTGCAGCATGATGGGGATTAGAGGTGCCATACATACCAAGACAGCGATGAGGGGTGCCATGCATACCACTATACCAGGATAAGGATGAGGGGTGCCATGCATACCGGGACAGGGATGAGGGGTGCCATGCATACCAGGACAGGGATGAGGGGTGCCATGCATACTGGGACAGGGATGAGGGGTGCCATGCATACCGGGACAGGGATGAGGGGTGCCATGCATACCGGGACAGGGATGAGGGGTGCCATGCATACCGGGACAGGGATGAGGGGTGCCATGCATACCAGGGTAACGCTGAGGGGGCCATGTGCAGCATGATGGGGATTAGAGGTGCCATACATACCAGGACAGCGATGAGGGGTGCCATGCATACCACTATACCAGGATAAGGATGAGGGGTGCCATGCATACCGGGACAGGGATGAGGGGTGCCATGCATACAGGGACAGGGATGAGGGGTGCCATGCATACTGGGGCAGGGATGAGGGGTGCCATGCATACTGGAGCAGGGATGAGGGGTGCCATGCATACCGGGACAGGGATGAGGGGAGCCATGCATACCGGGACAGGGATGAGGGGAGCCATGCATACCGGGACAGAGATGAGGGGTGCCATGCATATCGGGACAGGATGAGGGGTGCCATGCATACCGGGATAGGGATGAGGGGTGCCATGCATACCGGGAAAGGGGTGAGGGGTTCCATGCATACCACGATGGGGACCACGTATAAAAGGAAGGAGGGGGGCATATATACCAGGATGGGGGATATTGTCAGAATTGGGGGACATTACCCCTATTCCAGTGTCAGCAGAAGACCCCCTCCCCCTTAAAAGTGCATCATGAACACATTTTTGGCTTAAATTTTTATTTTTTTATTTTCCTCCTCTAAAACCTAGGTGCATCTTATGGTCTGGTGCATCTTATAGTCCGAAAAATACGGTACTTCTTACATTACAATATCTATTGTAAATTCTATAATAGCTCAGAAACCGGCGAATCCTCACAGTGCATGGGGCGTGTCAAGGGGGGATTCAAAAGTTTTCATTTTAGACTGTACATTATAGTCCTCCATACAGTATTATGGGGACCACATAGTCCTCCATACAGTATTATGGGGACCACATAGTCCTCCATACAGTATTATGGGCACTACATAGTACTCCATACAGTATTATGGGCACCACATAGTCCTCCATACAGTATTATGGACACCACATAGTCCTCCATACAGTATTATGGGCACTACATAGTACTCCATACAGTATTATGGGCACCACATAGTCCTCTATACAGAATGGGCTCCATACTGAATAATGGACCCCATATAATGTTCAATAAAGAACAATAGGCCCCATATAATGCTCTATACACAATAATGAACCCCATATAATGCTCATTACACCATAATTGACCCCATATATTACTCCATGCAGAATAATGGGCCCCATATAATGCTCCATAGAGAATGGGCCCCATATAATGCTCCATAGAGAATGGGCTCCATACATAAAAAATAAATAAAATACTCACCTCTCCTCATACCCTGCTGGCTACAAGTCCTGTCTCTTCAACACTGAGACGTGACAGAGTCAGAAGACGCAGAGGAGACTGGACCTGCGGCCAGCAGGGTATGACGAGAGGTGAGTATTTCAAACACCGTAAAGCACGGGGGGGGGTTACACTGGGCCCGCCCAACTCACAGGCCCAATAGCGTTCCAGTGTCCCCAACTGTGAGTGGGCCCCCCCCCTCTTGCCCAGGGCCCTGGCACTTGCCCTGGTGCAATGGGTGGTTATGCCGGCTCTGGCCCTGTAGCTGGTGCAGGATCAGTCTGGGGCAGGGGTCTGTATAGTAAGGTCTGAAGTGTCTCGATCTCAGGTCCGATGTGATTTGAACATTCATACAGATCGAGAGCCGATGATCTCACACTGACAGCACGACCCCAACCTGCTTGAAGGGTCCATCTGCTACAATAAATCTTTCTGATCCTCAGCAGAGCGACCATAGATAACATTCAGGATCCGGCCCTGGACTTGTCAGGAGGTGAGCAGCATCCTGCCACTTCCACACTCTACAAAAAGTATAAATCTCCTGTCCTGACCACTATCCGGAGCTCAGGCTAAGGCCACGGCCCCACTATCAGTATTTGGTCAGTATATTTTCTCAGGGGTGGGAACCAAAACCAGGTCAGTAACAATCAGAGAAAAGGTATAATAGAAACAAGTCACCAATTCTGTATTTATCACCAACTCCTGGTTTTGTCTCCAACTCCTGTGAAAAAATACTGACCGAATACTGACCGAATACTGATAGTGGGGTCGTGGCCTTACAAGAATCAAAGATGTCTGCCCTCTCGTACTGCTCAGCGGCTGAAGCTTCTCTCCGGCAGGCATAAGAACGTGGCCTGTGCCGGCTGTTCTGGGCTGCAGATGCCCAGCTGGCACATGTACACAATGAAAGATACAGGGCCGCCCTGCAGTCTGTAAAGAAGCAGCTGCTTGGCCACCGGCTTGGAGGGCATGTGCCCCTCTGGCCCACCTCGCCCCTGGTCAATATGATACCATCTTTTTCATTAGTTGGTGAGGTTAGAAGAAATTTCACTCCAAGACAGTGGATTTTGTACTTTATTCCAGTATATTTATACATAGAAAACATGGCAATGAAAAACAAGTAGATGCACGTGCATAAAAATGTCCCAACATTAATTAAAAAAACCTTTAAGATACAGATAATACTTGTATACAAAAATATTAACACATTTTCAAATTGTATATAAAGTGCACAAAAGTCAATAGCCCTGACATATAGTGTACACAGGGTCCCGTCCCCCCACATGGTATACACAAAATACAATGTCATCCAGGAAATAACAAAAAATAACAAATACATTTAATCTATTCTGAAATCCCATGTCTATGCAAGATAATAATATGTACAATTCTACAGTGTCAAAGAAATGAGCTAGAGACTACTACATGGCGATGATGCCTACGAACAAGATAATGCCCAGCTAATGCTGCAAATGATACAAATATTACCAGTCACCCAATTAGACACATGAGGTCCGGGCAAGTGATTTTCTACAGTTCATTGACCTCTATGATGACATCTAATATTTTCAATCATTTATAGAGCGGGGTACATTGGGCCTCATTAATAAATCTGCTCACTAGAAAACTAGTTACCCATACTAACCAATTAGAGCTCAGCTAAGGTTGTTTTAACGGACCTGGAAAAGTAAAAGCTGTTCTGTGATTGGCTGGGATAAGTAAAAAGGCTGTTTTAATAAATGATTCCCAATGTACTAAGCCCCGCCATAAATGTTATTGATTACAGTAGGGGCCACAATATCCCATGTATAGTCATCACATTCATCTTATTGTCTGCGGTTACCTTGGGACATGCTATATTGAAATGTAAGATGATATCAGTGGGGTCCATGAGGCAGAGCAGTGTGTGGTACGTGTGACATTTCCTAATATCGAGCAATCAATACTGTACCTTGGTCTGGAATGCAAAGTCTGCGTGGACAAGGAAGGGGCTCCCAGATGCCAGCTGTAAAACCCGTCGCTCCACCATCACACGCTCATCACCGTCAGCAAGCAGGGCTCTTTTGCCGATGATCTTAACAGCAAAATGTTTGCGGGTAGATGAATCTTCCGCCAGCAGGACCGTTCCATAGCATCCCCGGCCAAGCACTTGATGGAATAATAATCTCCTCTTGATGGTATCAGAGACTGTGCTTTTGGAGCCGGTTGGCCGAACACCGCTGCTTCCTGCAGCTTCTTCAGCCTTCTGCTTTAGATCCATGGGTTTCTGTCCTAATGTAATCCTTCTTCTTTTCTTCTCCTTTTTGTCCCCTGATGAGATGAAGATGGCTCCTCTCTTCTTGGCTCCCATCTTCTGACTTTCTACCTTCTCCTTTTCTTCCACTTCTTCTTTCTTCTGGACTGGTTGTTTTGTCCTGTTGACTGAAGACTTCCTCTCATCATCAGATGTGTCATGGGAAGGTCTTAGTCTCTTCGCTCCTTCTCTCCTCACCACGTTCTCCTCTACTTCTTTCTTCTGGACTGGTGGTTTTGTCCTGTTGACTGAAGACTTCCTCTCATCATCAGATGTGTCATGGGAAGGTCTTCGTGTCTTCACTCTTTCTCTGTTCACCACAATCTCCTCCTCTTTTATATCCATATTATTGCTTTGCTTAGAGTTAGCCGACATCTCCTCCACTGTTGTTGGTCAATTCCAACTGTCACTTACAACTGTCACTCAGTGCACTTCATATGGAATCATCATGCATGCACCACCACTGGTCATGTGATCAGCATCTGACCAATGATATTTAAGAGATAAATGAACATTAGCTGAGATTAAATATTCAGGTAATATTCAGATATTCTGTGGAACACAAGGTGCCACATTTACTAATAGTAATAGAACTGCACTAAGTCGCCAATTTAATTTACATTGTTACTACAGAGCATCAGATGAATGTAATATAATAAATATTAGCAAGATGTATGATTTCCATCCACTCTACGTATCATAGAAATACAGATGTACTATCTTTTTATATAGAGATGTAGCAGAAGCCATCCTGATTGTTTGCAGCATGCTATGGTGATAGAGAAGCATGCATGACTGTGCCATGCAAATGGTGAGGAGCACCAAAATGGGACATATGATTCACGTAGCCAGGGGCGTAATGTCCGCGGTCGCAGTGACAGTCACTGCGACCAGGCCCAGGGGGGGTTGGGGCTTGTAAACGCCAGCAGAAATTTCAACAGGATGTGTGTATCGCAGTGCACAGTCGCTTCGGGTCCGTGCGTGACAAATCAGGGGCGGGCTGGGGCGGGGGCAGAGCCGGACTGGGGTGTCTGGGGCCCACCAGGGACATTGACTCCAGGGGCCCACCCACCCGGGCCCACCCTTCAGCTATTAGCAAATACCTGTTAGCCGTTATACCCATTATACTGGCGTCTCCTGCCCATCACTGTGCGCTCACCAGAACTGCGATGTACAATTACTGTAGTTTGCATTAAAGGGTTTTTATTGGTGAAAACAAGTTCTCAGCGATGCACAGGTTGGGAAGGTGATCACTTATTTATTGGTGGAATCCGCACTGTCAGAAGATTGTGGCACTTGAGTATTTGGTGAGATTTTTACCTCTGTATTTATAAGACAAAACCAGGAGTGGAGCAATCCGAGGTCATGTTTTATGCATTTCTCACCCACTCCTGGTTTTGTCTTATAAATACAGAGGTGAAAATCTCACTAAATGCCAACTTGCTTTCTCTGGTGAACCTCTGTAACTGCATCTCTGCTGCTGTGTAATAGTCACAGGGCAGGGAGGGGTTAAACATCTAAGTATTTAATATCTATTGGAAATAAAGAGGTTTCCCCTTATTGATATCAGATAAAACAAATGACCAACCACAATCCACTCTACCAAGACCAATATTACCAGATAGAAGGCAGAAATACCACCACACCGTGACCAGATCACATATTACCACCACATAGTGCCCAAATAATACCACATACAAGGCACAAATACTGCCACACCATGACCAAAGCACATAATACCACCACATAGTGATCAAATGCTACCAGATACAAGGTATAAATACTGACACACCATGGGACCACATATTACCACCACATAGTGACTGAATAATACCACATACAAGGGACAAATATCGTCATGTCATGACCAAAGCACATAATGCCACCACATAGTGACAAATAATGCTAAAATAATAAAAATGTAAAAAAGCTCAGTATATTGGGTCAGTGTACAGGTTATACAGTGATCACCAGTGACATTATGCACAGGAGCTCTGTATATAGTGTACAGGTTATACAGTCATCACCAGTGACATTATACACAGAAGCTCTGTATATAGTGTCAGTGTACAGGTAATGCAATGATCACCATTGATATTATACACAGGAGCTCTGTATACAGTGTACAGGTAATACAGTGTTCACCAGTGACATTATACACAGGAGCTCTGTATATAGTGTCAGTGTACAGGTAATACAGTGATCACCAGTGACATTATGCACAGGAGCTCTGTATATAGTGTCAGTGTACAGGTAATATAGTGATCACCAGTGACATTATACACAGGAGCTCTGTATATAGTGTCAGTGTGTGTGTGTATAGGTAATACACATACTCACCAGTGATGTCTCTAGGTGAAGTTCTTTATCTGCAGACCGATATATCACATCTTCTATGCAGGACTTATCTCTGCAGAAAATAACATAGTTAGCTATAACTGATCCCTTCCAGAGCACAAGCCACACTTTTCCCAAGATTTCTACACTGCATGAAATGACAAAATGCAACATAGTGCCGCACTACACAGTAAAAATAAAACACAAAATACATTTAGGGACTCCATCTTTAATAAAAAAAAAAATCATGAGAGATCAGAGATTATGGGTCCCAGTCAGGGATCGTACATAGAAATCATGTGGCCCAGTCAGGGGCGTATATAGAAATCATGGGGCCAATCAGGTTAGGGGTGTACATAGAGATCATGGGGCCCAGTCAGCGGCGTACATAGAGATCATGGGGCCCAGTCAGCGGCGTACATAGAGATCATGGGGCCAATCAGGTTATGGGTGTACATAGAGATCATGAGGCCCAGTCAGCGGCGTACATAGAGATCATGGGGCCCAGTCAGCGGCATACATAGAGATCATGGGGCCCAGTCAGCGGTGTACATAGAGATCATGGGGCCCAGTCAGCGGCGTACATAGAGATCATGGGGCCCAGTCAGCGGCTTACATAGAGATCATGGGGCCCAGTCAGCGGCGTACATAGAGATCATGGGGCCCAGTCAGCGGTGTACATAGAGATCATGGGGCCCAGTCAGGGATCGTACATAGAGATCATGGGGCCGTATGAGGTGAGGCTCTCACCTCCTCAGGGAGCTCTCACAGGGCATCACAGGCCTTAGTATGAAGCAATACTAGAAGACTTGTGGTATTGCTTCATACTAAGGCCTGTGATGCCCTGTCGGAGCTCCTGAGGGCACAATACTGGGGAGGTGAGATCCTCACTTGGCAGTAGTAGGAGCAGCATCTACATAGTGTGGCATTCACATCACACTACATGCTGCGCTGTACAGGACTCCCAGCCGACAGCAGGACAGATGAGGAGGTAACTGGGACCAGCGCCGGACTGGAGTACCTGGGGCCCACCAGGAAAAAATCAATCTTGGGGCCCACCAGCACCATGCAGTTACCGTATATAGGAATAACATAAGTCCACAAACTCTTTCAAAATGAATCAACTTTATTAACCAATAAATCTCTGCTGCTGTGTAGTAGTCACAACACAGGGAGAGGTTAAACATCCAAGTATTTAATATGTATTGCAAATAAAGAATGTTCCCATTCTTAATATCCGAAAAAACAAATGACTGACAACAATCCACTATACCTAGACTAATAATACCGTATAGAAGAGAGAAATACCGCCACACCATGACCAGAACACATACCACCACATAGTGATCAAATACTACCAAGTACAAGGTATATATACTGCCACACCATGAGAAGACCACATATAAGCACAACATAGTGACTGTCTGAATAATACCACATACAAGGGACAAATACCGCCACGCCATGACCATGGCACATAATGGCACCAGATAGTGAATGATAATGAAAATGTAAAAAAACTCTGTATATAGAGTCAGTGTACAGATACTGTAAAGATTATCAGTGACATTATACACAGGAGCTCTGTGTATAGTGTCAGTGTAGAGGTAATACAGTGATCATCAGTGACAGTATACACAGGAGCTCTGTATATAGTGTCAGTGTACAGGTAATATAGTGATCACCAGTGACATTATACACAGGAGCTCTGTATATAGAGTCAGTGTACAGATAATGTAGAGATTATCAGTGACATTATACACAGGAGCTCTGTGTATAGTGTCAGTGTAGAGGTAATACAGTGATCACCAGTGACATACACAGAAGCTCTGTATATAGTGTCAGTGTACAGGTAATATAGTGATCACCAGTGACATTATGCATAGGAGCTCTGTATATAGTGTCAGTGTACAGGTAATACAGGGATCATCAGTGACATTATACACAGGAGCTCTGTGTTTGGTGTCAGTGTACAGGTAATACAGTGTTCACCAGTGACATTATACACAGGAGCTCTGTATATAGTGTCAGTGTACAGGTAATATAGTGATCACCAGTGACATTATGCATAGGAGCTCTGTATATAGTGTCAGTGTACAGGTAATATAGTGATCACCAGTGACATTATACACAGGAGCTCTGTGTATGGTGTCAGTGTACAGGTAATACAGGGATCACCAGTGACATTATGCACAGCTCTGTATATAGTGTCAGTGTGTGTGTGTGTGTATAGGAAACACAGGGATCACCAGTGACATTATACACAGGAGCTCTGTATATAGTGTCAGTGTACAGGTAATAGAGTGATCACCAGTGTCATTATGCACAGGAGCTCTGTATATAGTGTCAGTGTGTGTGTGTATAGGTAATACACATACTCACCAGTGATGTCTCTAGGTGAAGTTCTTTAACTGCAGACCGATATATCACATCTTCTATACAGTACTTATCTCTGCAGAAAATAACATAGTTAGCTATAACTGATCACTTCCAGAGCACAATCCACACTTTTCCCAAGATTTCTACACTGCATGAAATGACAAAAAAAGAAACATAGCACTGTACTACACAGTAACAGTGCTCCAGTGTCATTCTGTGCCTGCTCATCTGTCAGCAGACATATTTGTCTGATGGCAAAGATCTAAGAGAGATGAAGACAGAAGACCTATGGATTACGTTGGGAGTGAGGATTTTTCTTTATTAAAGGTGGAGTCCCTAAATGTGTTTTATTTTTAATAAAAAAAAAAAAAATTCTGTATTTTTTTTTTCTGTTTACTAGAAATTGATGGTGGCTATGTCTAATTTGGCGTGAAACCATGAATTTCGGGCTTAGTACCGGCTGATAAGGCAAAGCTGGCCTGGTACTAACCCTATTATTACCCAGGGTGCCACTCACCACCAGGGCCGCTGGAAGAGCCGGGTAAAGCACCTGGAAATGGTGCTATGATGAATGCGCCATTTTCAAGGGTGGCTGTGGGCTGCGATTTTCAGCGTGGAGGGCCAAGAACGCTTGGGCCTTACCATGCTGCGAATCCCAGCCCCCAGCTGCCTGGTTTTATCTGGCTGGCGATCAACATATGGCGGGAAAAAAAAAAGTTAAGTAGTTTAAAACAAATATTCGGCTTCTCTGTCTTTTGATCGCCAGCCAAGGTAAAGCCAGGCAGCTGGGGGTGGCAGTACGTAGCTGTCTGCTTTATCTGCGGTGAGAATCAAAAATTCATTTTTAAAAATTTCTTTTCACACTTCTATATGTGACAGACCCAACAGTCAATTGCAGATGCTGTCAAAGAGGATGGGCTTCTGTGATTGGCTGTTTGAGTAATGTACAATCAGCCCATACATTCTAGTATGGTACTATGTATGGGCTGCTTTCAGGTTACTCAAGCAGCCAATCACAGACGCCCATTCTCTGTGTCAGCGTCTGTGATTGGCTGTTGGGACTGTCACACATATAGAAGTGTGAAAATAAATAAATAATAAAACAAAAATGACATAGCGTTCTGCAGAAATTTTGATTCTCAGCGCAGATAGAGGTGGCAGCCCGTAGCTGTCTGCTTTATCTGCCTGGTTTTACCTTGACTGGCGATCAAAAGTCAGGAAAGCCCAATGTTTTTTTTAAATTATTTAAAAAAATAATAAAAAAAAAAAATGCGTGGGCTCCCGCCATATTTTGATCGGGGGGGCTGGGGGCTGGGATTCTCAGCATGGTAAGGCCCAAGCATTCTGGGCCCCCCACGCTGAAAATGGCAGCCTGCAGCCACCCCTGGAATTGGCGCATTCATCGTAGCGCCATTTCCAGGCACTTTATCCGGCTCTTCCAACGGCCCTGGTGGGGGGTGGCACGCTGGGTAATAATGGGGTTAATACCAGCTTTGTATTATCAGCTGGCACTAAGCCTGAAATTCATGGAGTCACGCCAAACTACACATGGCCACCATGAATTTCCAGTAAACAGAAAAAAACACAACACAATTTTTTAATAAAAATAAAACACAAAACACATGTAGGGACTCCATCTTTAATTAAAAACAAAATCCTCGCTCTGACGTAATCCACGGATCTTCTGTCTCCAGCTCAGCTACATCTTTGCCATCAGACAAATATGCCTGCTGACAGAGATGAGCAGGCACAGAATGACACTAGAACCCAGTTGTCAGAGAAGTGCTCAGCTGGCCTCCAGCCGCCGACCATGTTTTCCTGATGAGAACCATGCCCATTGTCCAGTAGTATTTACTGCCAGCCTCGGCCAGGGGTCCTCCCAGTCACCCCTCCCCCCTATCCCTCCCCGTTTCATACTGACGCGTCGAGATGAGCTGCAGCCGCTGCCTGGAGCGACGCAGGGTCCGCACTCCAGAGCGCGCACAGGAAACAGTCCCAGGGCGATGACGTCATCACCCTGAGACTGACCTCCTGCGCACGCGCCGGCAGTGTCGCGCTGCGCAGAGGAGGCAGAGGGCCCATCACTAATCATATCGGCAGTGCTGCGAATCGGGGGGGGCCCCTCTGTTCAGGGGTGTAGGGGGCGGGGCCATCGGGACCCGGGGGTTTTCCCGATCCTCCGGTGGGCCAGTCCCCCCTGCAGAGGGGCATATGTATACATGCAGGTCGGCCACATCCCAGTGGTGCAGACACATCCACACTGCACCCTGTATACTTGTGCACTGCCGTCTGCTGCAGTGGTAGGAGCCGCCTGAATGCATCTTCTTCCTGCCGGAGAGGAGCTTGTGGGCCTGTGCGGTGAGGAGGTGGACGCTGCGCACCTCCTGAGAAGTATATGGCACTCCATGTATCTGTGCACATAGTATACCACTCTAGTATATAGCAGAAAGGAGACATCGACCAGAAGAGTCCAGGCATGTGGGTGATGCTAATAATTATTATATTGATAACCAGGTGGAAGAGGAGGAAATGCAAAAAAAGGGGGGAATTAACTATACGCAAAGGGGACGTCGAGACAGGAATTACAATTAACACCAGTGGGAATGGATCATGATTAGAACAGCAAAGGGATAATACAGAGAATCAAGCCACAAATTAATCCAGTATATAAAAATATATATACATATCATTAGTTAGATATATCTGTACATATGATTGTTTAATTATCATAAACTTTACATAAAGTGCAAGTGCCTCCAAAGAATAAATCTACATAAATTATATATCTCATATGTGAAAAAATACAGGTGTTTCTCACTAAATTAGAATATAATCAAACAGTTATTGTTTATTTCTGTTAATGCTGATGATTATGGCTATACGAGTTTCACTTTTTTGCATTGAAGAACTGAAATAAAGTAACTTTTTGATGATATTCTAATTTAGTGAGATGCACCTGTATATGTATATATACAAGGGCTGGTCCCTTATTATTTGGATGTCAGTGTGAATCCTGTAGAGAGTAGTGCACTGACTTGGGCATATGTGCTGTTGACAGATATGTATTTGTATCCACTTTAAGCGTTTTTAAAAAAGGAGACCACATGTGCATTGTACTCATGCTATAGCAGATGCAGATCCCACTCCTGAATGGCGTCCACCCGACGTATGTTTCGGCTTCTTGTCTTCGTCAGGGGGTGGCATCATTCGGAAAGAGCTAAGAGTTAAATGGCCAACTATAGCCAATCAGGATGGAGGTATGTCTCCACCAACCAATGGGTGCTGAGGAGGCGTGGCGCGATACACAACGCGCACCAACGCTACGAGGAAACTATGTGACCTGTGATGCTGCGAGCACGTGATGGAGACACTTGATCGGGGGTCACGGGGCACATATAGATACAGTCGGGGAGGATGATGTGGAGACGTTCATGTGTATTGCCTCTTCAGCAGACATCTAATCTACTGATTGAGTGTGGATATATCGGATAAAGTGGAAAATCTTCTTAATTTATAATGATGGATAACGAGTATAGGTTACATATTACAGCAATACACAGGAATAGGGGGTAGTGAGTGTTACATGTATATAAGCATAGGCGGATTATAATGAGGACGATCTGGGCTACCGCCCGGGGCCCCGAACCTCCAGGGGGCTCCGGGGTGTCTATAGCCAGATTGTCCTCATTATATGTGCGGCGCCACGGCACATACCGGCAGACAGTGGGGGGGGGGCCCAGGATCGCTCCCCCAGCAGCGGCACACAGCCGCTGCTTCTTCTTCGGCCGGGCCAGCACTGCAGCAGTTAACTTCCCTGTGCTGGCCCGGCCGCGTCACTGCTAGGAGACACGGCCCTGTGCGCGGCCGTGTCTCCTAGCTGTGACGTCACGCAGTGCGCACCCGGCCTGCAGTGCTGCACCGGAAAAGAGCTGGAGCCGAGTCGGGGGATGGTGAGTGTGTGTGTGTGTATGTATATGTATGTATGTGTGTGTGTGTGCAGGCAGATGTCATTGTGTGATGTCTGTTTATATGTATTTTTATGTTTCAAATGTGTTTATGCGTGTATGTATATGTCTGTATATGTTTGTGTGTGCGTGACTGCGTGCGGCCTCCTGCTGAGTATAGATGGCGCCGTGCGGCCTCCTGCTGTCTCTGGGGGGGCGCCGTGCGGCCTCCCGCTGTGTATAGATGGCGCTGTGTGGCCTCCTGCTGTCTCTGGGGGGGGGCGCCGTGCGGCCTCCCGCTGTGTATAGATGGCGCCGTGCGGCCTACTGCTGTCTCTTGGGGGGGGCACCGTGTAGCCTCCCGCTGTGTATATATGGCGCCGTGCAGCCTCCCGCTGTGTATAGATTGCGCCGTGCGGCCTCCCGCTGTGTATAGATGGCATTGTGCGGCCCCCTGTGTATAGATGGCATCGTGCGGCCTTCCGCTGTTTATAGGTGGCGCCGTGGGGCCTCCCGCTGTGTATAGGTGGCGCCGTGCGGCCTCCCGCTGTGTATAGGTGGCGCCGCCCGCTGTGCATAGGTGGCGCCGTGCGGCCTCCCGCTGTGTATAGGTGGCGCCTCCTGCTGTGTATAGGTGGCGCCGTGCGGCCTCCCGCTGTGTATAGGTGGCGCCGTGCTGCCTCCTGCTGTGTATAGGTGGCGCCGTGCGGCCTCCCGCTGTGTATAGGTGGCGCCCTGCGGCCTCCCGCTGTGTATAGGTGGCGCCTTGCGGCCTCCTGCTGTGTATAGGTGACGCCGTGCGGCCTCCTGCTGAGTATAGATGGCGCCGTGCGGCCTCCCGCTGTCTTTGGGGTCGGGTGCGCCGTGCGGCCTCCTGCTGAGTATAGATGGCGCCGTGCGGCCTCCTGCTGTCTCTGTGAGGGGGGCGCTGTGCGGCCAACCGCTGTGTATAGATTGCGCCGTGCGGCCTCCTGCTCTCTCTGGGGGGGGCGCTGTGGGCCTCCCGCTGTGTATAGGTGGCGCCGTGTGGCCTCCCGCTGTGTATAGATGGCGCCGTGCGGCCTCCCGCTGTGTATAGATGGCTACGTGTGGCCTCCCGCTGTGTATAGATGGCTACGTGCGGCCTCCCGCTGTGTATAGATGGCTACGTGCGGCCTCTCGCTGTGTATAGATGGCTTAGTGCGGCCTCCCGCTGTGTATAGATGGCTACGTGCGGCCTCCCACTGTGTATAGATGGCTACGTGCGGCCTCCCGCTGTGTATAGATGGCTACGTGCGGCCTCCTGCTGTGTATAGATGGCTACGTGCGGCCTCCAGCTGTGTATAGATGGTTACGTGTGCTCAATATTGAGTCATACAATTAATGTAAGGCTATGTGCCCACGATGCAGAAATGCTCCGGATTTTTTTTGAGCGTTTCCGCATCTCCCTGGCAGAAAAAACGCATGTGGATTGTACATGCGGATTGTACATGCTTTTTTCCTGCCTGGGACTTGCTGATGTGAAGCGTTCTTCACTTGCATTTCCGCATGCGGGTTGACAAGCGCTTTCCAAGCGATTTTAGCATCACTTGGAAAGTGCTTGACAACTTGGTCACACTATATAAATACATGCAACCGGCATGGATTTATATAGTGTGACCATAAAAGAATGGTAAAAAATAAATATATAATTACCTTCTGATGGCCTGCCGACGTCAGCGGTCGCGTGACCCGTCACATGACTAAATGACGTCACGACAGGTCCTTTTCAGACCATCGCGAGCTGCTGGCAAGCCAGGACGCATCGGATAAAGACACCGGGGGCCATCAGAAGGTAAGTATAATATTTATTTTTTATTTTATTCTTTTTTTACAGGTTCTATGGTACCCGGGTCCGGAGGACAGTCTCCTCTTCTCCAAACCCGGGTACCATCCGCACATTGAAGCGCATGGATTCTGCATGTACAGATGCAGTGATGCGGATTCCATGTGTTCTAATGCAAGTCAATGGCGGCGAAAGCGCCGTGCTTCCGCAAAATAATTGGTAGTGCAGCGGATTTTTCCGCAATGATAATTCGCAGCGGAAATTTACACAGCATGTGCACAGCACATGCGGATTATCATTGGGGAACATGGCCGACCTTCTATCAAGCGTTTTTAAGCGTTTCTGCAGCGGAATTGCCACTGCGGAAACGCTTAAAAAACGCATAGTGGGCACACAGCCTAAAAAAAATTATTATAATTAATATTGTGTTCTCCCCGCCTCAGTCCTCACAGCACAACGCAGAACACGAGCTCCTCATCACCAGTCCTCCTGTCCCGGCACAATGTGCGCACTGCTGCAGCAGCAGGTGGAATAGTGTCCACTGGACTGAGAAGGCCCCGCCCCTTCCGGTGACATCATGATTCCATGAAATCACTCCTCCCCCTCAAGAAATCAACTCCAATCTAGACGCTCCCCTGTTGCTGAGGCGTGGTGACGCTGTAGCTGGGTGATTGCAGGCAGAGTAGTGGTGTTTGACGTCTGTACTACAGGTAAGAAGATGGGAATGTGCCAAGGTGATTACTACATTCAGGACAATAAGTAGCTAACTGTAGGTGTGCAGAATCCCACTCCCAATATTGTCAGGGTCTCGCACCCCCTCGTGTCGTGGGCTGTCAGGCTCCCGCACCCCCTCGTGTCGTGGGCTGTCAGGCTCCCGCACCCCCTCGTGTCGTGGGCTGCCAGGCTCCCGCATCCCCTCGTGTCGTGGGCTGTCAGGCTCCCGCATCCCCTCGTGCTGTGGGCTGTCAGGCTCCCGCGCCCCCTCGTGTCGTGGGCTGCCAGGCTCCCGCATCCCCTCGTGCTGTGGGCTGTCAGGCTCCCGCGCCCCCTCGTGTCGTGGGCTGCCAGGCTCCCGCATCCCCTCGTGCTGTGGGCTGTCAGGCTCCCGCACCCCCTCGTGTCGTGGGCTGCCAGGCTCCCGCACCCCCTCGTGTCGTGGGCTGCCAGGCTCCCGCACCCCCTCGTGTCGTGGGCTGCCAGGCTCCCGCACCCCCTCGTGTCGTGGGCTGCCAGGCTCCCGCACCCCCTCGTGTCGTGGGCTGTCAGGCTCCCGCACCCCCTCGTGTCGTGGGCTGTCAGGCTCCCGCACCCCCTCGTGTCGAGGGCTGTCAGGCTCCCGCACCCCCTCGTGTCGTGGGCTGTCAGGCTCCCGCACCCCCTCGTGTCGTGGGCTGTCAGGCTCCCGCACCCCCTCGTGTCGTGGGCTGCCAGGCTCCCGCACCCCCTCGTGTCGTGGGCTGCCAGGCTCCCGCACCCTCTCGTGTCGTGGGCTGCCAGGCTCCCGCACCCCCTCGCGTCGAGGGCTGTCAGGCTCCCGCCCCCCGTCGTGTCATGGGCTGTCAGGCTCCCGCACCCCCTCGTGTCGTGGGCTGTCAGGCTCCCGCACCCCCTCGTGTCGTGGGCTGTCAGGCTCCCGCACCCCATCTTGTCGTGGGCTGCCAGGCTCCCGCACCCCCTCTTGTCGTGGGCTGCCAGGCTCCCGCACCCCCTCGTGTCGAGGGCTGTCAGGCTCCCGCACCCCCTCATGTCGTCGGCTGTCAGGCTCCCGCACTCTCCCCTTGTCGTTGTCTGTGGAGAAAATTAATACATATTTTCATTTTTCAGGTTTTCTCTTATAAAACAAGATCTCTGAGCTTCTGTCTTTGACCGAAAAAATGGCCTCTGACAAGTCGCTGCTGTCTGCAGAAATGAACACAAACATGGAGGAAGCGCTGTATGAACAGATGCTGATGAAGGTACGAAGATGAATTGGAGAGGCCAGCAATCACCGGGTGAATGTCTCCTCCGTCAGCTGCCGGGAGCGAGGCAGTCTCCAACATTTACCTAATGTGTATTGTTGGCTTTAGACCCCTCACAGTTGTACTATTTTGGTGCAGGAAAAATCAGTTTGCAGAACCATCCTGTTCATGTTACTCACTGATTCACACTTGTTGCCTCATTTCAGGCCAAACAGGAGATGGAGAGCAGAATACCGAACTTATCAGAAAGCAGAGAGATCAGACCCCAGCCGGGTGAGATGGGCGTCCTCTGATTATTATCCAGATTACTTTGTGCATATTATGTGACAGATACCACAGTGGGGCAGTGGGGTCTTATTGACTGCAACGGTCACATGATGCAACCAACGTGGGGGGTCACATAATTTCTTATGCAGTTGATTACATGTAAATGCTGCTTGGCTTTTGCCGATTTTATTGTGTTTTTGTTCACTTTTTGTTTTTATTTCTGTGTTAGGTTTCTGCATTAAAACTCGCACATCCAAAAATACCAAAATCTTTATTAACATCTGCAAGTCGAACCAGATCCCAGCGGCCCCGGACCTGACGGAGCAGGAGTTAGTCAGCATCCTGGAATCTGATGATCCCTCCGGCTATCGAGTCCCAATGAGCCTTGGAGAGCCCCACGTTGAAGTTGATAATAGTACGTTTTTTTTTAATACAGCGCTTCTCTTTTTAAAGGGATAGTCCAGAGATATCCTTAAAGGGGTTAAAATAGCAAGTATTACAACTTACTAATCCTCAATGGTCAAAGGTGCCATCTCCACAGGTTCTGGTAGGTCCACTTCCAGTCTGCGGAATAAAGTTTGACATCTTGTTGTTGACTTTTGAACTTTTTTGGTTTAGATTTGGGACTTAGAGGGATTGTCCACTACTTGGATTCCCCTTTAAGAACTTATACCACTTATTCATAGCAGCCCTACTAAGGTCAATGGATTGAGTCGGCACCGCAAAGTATCTAAGTCCTGGTGCACTTTGTCCTACAGGTAGAGGCGGCTGCTCGGCGTACGACATAGTGATTAATGGCACCTTCTTTGAGAAAATTACGGTAACTGCAATTGCTTATTCCGACATACGAGCTGTCTGCTCTCCTTTGTGTCAGCTCCTTACTTTGTATTTTTTTTATTAGAATAATGAGCTTTTTAGGGAATTTTTTATCACCGTGGCCATGGAGGGACTAGAGAACAAGTACGAAATGGAGCTGTCAAGAGGTAACAACCGCATCACTGATCTTTTCCTTGATTTTTCCATCGACCACACAAGGACTTGTTCTTTCGTGGAGCAAGTTTACCATATAATATATTGAACATTTTTATGTACCAACCTGTTGTATGGCACCGTATCAAATGCCTTTGAAAAGTCCAGATAGACAACATCCACTAAGTTTCCCTGGTCCAACCTGAACTTACCTCCCCATAGAATCTTTTCAGATTAGTTTGCAGGACAGATCCCTCATAATCATATGTTTAGGTTATTCTTATTGAGGTGCTCCAGGTTAGTATCTCTTAGAAAACCCTCAAAGTTGTTGCCCACAGTACAAGTTAAACTTACCGACCTATAAATTCCAGGCTCAGATGTTATCCCCTTCTTGAATATTGGTACCACATTTGCTATGTGGGTGTAACCCTGGTGGATATGGACCCACTGCCCCACGGGAGGGTTGTGACTAGGTGTCTACTGGGTCTCCACTAGAACCTCTGGTGGTGAGGATAGACTGGGCCTCCGGTAGACACCAGGTACCACTTCAGTGCAGTTCCCGGGACTGCAGCAGCATTCCGGAGGTACCAGGGTACCAGACTCAGGAGAGCGAAGACAAGGACTAGGTCAGACAGTCCGAGATCAGGGCAGGAAGCACAGGTTCAGGATAGAGAAAAATGGCAAGGGGGACAGGGGTTTTTGATACCAGAAAACTCCTTTAACGCTTGCAACCTCTGTTGCTTGACTGCTACTCAAACAGTCAAATCAGTCAGTAAGAATTTAGGGAACTTCCATGGCGATATTTTGCATCAGTATTTGTTAGCAGACGCCAGGAGTGGATCCAAAACAGAAGAGGTGAAAGTGTTTCAGTTACTATTTTTCACTGTGTTTGTTCCCCTCTGGTTTTCAGCTTACAAATACTGATGTAAATTAGTGCCCAAAATACTCACTGTGTGAATGAGACGAGGAAGCTGCTTGTAGTACTGTAATAGAAGTCCTTATTCTGAGGATGAGTTCTGTAATTCTTGTCTTCTCTGCTCCATCAAACTCCCCAGAGCAGGGGCAACCCCTGGAGCAAAACTTCTGGCGGCAGATGTCCAGACGTATGACTCAGTGATGTGTGATGGACCCCGACTCCCAAACAAAATGAATCAGACACATACAAAATAAATACACAAATCATTGCAATTAGGTGTCAAACGTTCTCAACTTTATTTAAATTTACATGACACCGAAAATGGCACAACCCTCGACTTACGAAGAGTCACCCTCCAGCTCTCAGGAGAGGAAAACCCCCTGTGGAGGAAACCTCTAGGGAACCATGGCTGGAGGGCTGCCCTTCCCTTGGGCTTAGAGAGTTAGTGCCGATATATGACGGAGTTTTAGAATTTCTACATATTTACAGAGAACGACATAACAAATATAGACTATTAATGTGATAAACTGGATGTGGGAGAGATCTGGCTGCGATATCTGTCACCACATTTATTGCTGGAACGAATTTAGTTGATCTGATTTCCCAGGTGGATCTACCACTTCTCCCTTACAGATCCAGCTCCGTCTCTCAAGATGTTGGGTACTTGGTTACAGGGGTTGCTCATTATGGATAACCCCTAATAGGATGAGTATCCCCTCCCCCTCCCAATTTATCACCCATTAAAGTCAAGGATCCATCTATGAACTCCCAAAGAAGAGCAGCTCTTTGTACATAGTAACAGAAGGGGATCCTGTTTTGGGGACCCCCCCTCTGTTACCTTCCCTTCCCCCCGGGGTGTCTAAGAAGACAACCCCTTTCCCTGCTAGAACCTCCAAATTACACCAACATTGGCACATTACGTGGGGTGGTCAAGCTCAAGGTCCTCAGGCGCATCATCAGTAATGGCGCTGATCATGGCAGCGCGGCATTCTTTTATGGAATCTTCTTTATGACACTTGTTTATGCCCTCACAATAGTTGTCATGGTTACTACAAGGGCTGTTACTGATGCAGGGTCCAAGTATTAACCCTTTCATCATTGGTAATTCACTTTCATTATGGAGGCAAATAACTGCACTTGTTACCAAGCAGGAGTCTTATCATTACGGCTTCCCTTAGGCACCATAAGAAATAAAGATTATAGAACATACGTACAAGTGTTTCAGGAGTGTTTTGCACTTTTTAGATCCATAGATTGGGCTTATAACTAGCACTTTACAAAGCGGAAAATTAAGAGGAAATTACTTGTAAAATAATATTATAGGGAATTGCATTTCAAGCATTTTCCTAATGTGCATTCTGCATACTTGCATAGTTACATAGGTTGAAAAAGTTTTAACTTTAATGTCCTTGGTCTATCTCCAAAGTTATACATTTTCTATTACTAGATTATTTATAACCCACAATGTCATGTTTTGTTAAAAAAGTATCCAGCCCTTCTATAAATGCTGTTATACTATCTGCCATTACTATATCTTGTGGTTGGCATTCCACAGTCTGACTGCTCTAACTGTAAAGAATCCTTTCCTATTAAGTTGCCAGAATCGCTTCACCTCCGCTTGTTATAAATGTTCCTGGTGCTTTGTAAGGTCCTGGAAAGTGATAAGTCATGTGCCAGTACTATGCATTGACCACATATGTATTTATACATATAAATGTATATTTATGAAGGAGATGATAATTACCCTTCATAGAGGTGTTATGATCATTCATAAATTGCTTTCATAGGTTTGATCTCCAGGATTAGGAGAGATTTGGGGTGTAAACATAATAAACAATGAGTAAAACATCAAAGCAAACGAAAAAGGGTTTGTGACCCAAACTGGTAGGTGAGACCGGCTAGCCCCATATTATACAAGGTCACAACCAGGTTTCGACCTGAGGAGGGCAGCACTAATGAGTCCTCAGGAGCGCATAACCCTGAAATATGCAGCGATTCTACACTACCCATTATAAAAGGGTTTCATATGCTACTTACTACCATGTTTTAGCTAAGATACAAGGCATACTTGTAAGGAGAGATGAAAAAGGTGATGGGGGACAACATATAAATATACTGATGAACTCTATACACTAGTGGCCAAAATTGAGGCAACACCCCCAAGATTTATGAATTTTTAGCATTTTGCCAATACAAATACAAATTTCATGAATGTTTTTGATTTCACAGTAAAGTTTTTAAGTAGAAATAAAATCTCATATAGAAACACAATATTAGCAGGAAATTTGTTCATTTGTCAACAAATTGGAGACTATTGTCACTCAGATGACTGTGGGAGAAAAGCCATTGATTTGTCCTATTTTCATATCTAACACTAAATGTTAATACTCAGTTGGATAGCCCTCGGCCTTGATGACGGCCTGGCATCTACTTGGCATGCTATCTACCAGTTTGTGTAAATCAGATGGTGTGATGATATGAAGCCATGATTTGATGATGGCTGCAATGAGTTCCTGCTTGTGTGAAGCCCGCTGTTTTGACACCACTCTTTTGAGCCGAGCCCAGAGATTCTCAATAGGATTGAGATCTGGGCTGTTTCCTGGCCAATTCAATAGCTGGACATTTTTGTCCTTGAACCAAGAGAGACATTTTTTAGCTGTATGGCATGGGGCTCCATCTTGCTGAAAAATAAACGGTGTCCCTTCACTAAATACATCACGTGCCGAAGGAATGAGTTTAGGCTGAAGGACTTCCTTGATGTACTTTTCAGCATTAACTGTTTCTTCAATTACCTGCAGCCGACCACCTGCATCTCTGGACACGCAGCCCCCTACCATAACACTCAGAGGAGGCTTCATGGTGGGTACTGTACCCTCTGGCAACCAGTCCTCTCCAGGTCGTCGTCGAACGTAGCGGACACCGTCGCTGCCAAAGATGGATATGCGTGTCTCATCGCTCCATATAACATTTCTCCATTGTTCAATGGTCCATTTACAATGTTCTTTGGCCCCTGCAGACGTTTCTGACGCTGTGAGGCATTCAGAAATGGCTTTTTACCTGGTATTCTGGCTCTTAACCCCGCATTTACCAGTCATCGTCGAACCGTCCGATCAGACACTGTCACTCCGGTGTTGACAAGCTCCTTGTTGATGTTAACAGCAGTTTATTTCCTGTTATTTAGGGCGATTCTAACAATTCTTCTATCAGTCTGAGGAGTTGTAGCCTTCTTCCTTTCTCTACCTGCTTTATTCTTTATCGAACCAGTCTCTTGAAACCGCTTACACACTTTGAGAACGAAAACATGTAATTGCTTACCTTCTGATGACAAACTGGCTTTAAAATATAAAAACCGCATTTTAATCGCACAATATCTGTCTTACAACCCACACCCAGGTCACTATAAACCAACATAGAATACATATGGCAGAAGAGGGCGTGTGTACAAGTAAGTAGGTCAGTGAAATCCTCCATTAAATATTGGTGATGGTGAAAAACTGAAAGTGTTGCCTCAATTTTGGCCACTAGTGTATAACACAAAATATAAACAAAAAAGAAAGGAAAGAACATTTCTGCACAAAAAACGTGTCGCTCGGCAGGAAAATCCCGTTGATGTTGCGTTTTTTGAGATTTTTTTTTCCCTTTCTTTAGAAACGCTGCAAAAATACTGAAAGAATAGACATGAAACTGCTTCAAATCTGCAAGGATTCACTTTTCCTGCTTTTCCTGGTACTATCAAGCATAGCGTTTTTGGGAACTTGGAGCTCTATATTACAAATATGTCCGTCCCTCCAGTTGAAAGAAATTAACATTTTCCTGGAGGGAAGTTTATATTTTACATTATGTCAGTTTTTGTCTATCGATGATAAAGTGCAGTTTGCAGCAATTTTTATTGTGACATATACCCAAATCATTCATGAAAATATTTCACATTCAACGCGCGTCGGGCGGGCCTGCGTCCTCTCACATGCCAGGGCTGAGTTTCAGTTCCAGTCCGACCCTGTTAATCATCTATGGTTTCCCTTCAGAGTGGAAAATGCTGAAAAATCGGAAGTTCCTGGGATCCATTTTTGAACAGAATATCAGAACCAAATCAAAACCGATGATTCATAATAGGGTTAAGTCCCAACTCTAAGGTACAAGTCTATGGCATACAGTCTGTAAAAGACGACAGAGTAGGGTGCTGTTGAGCATCGACGGCTTCTTCTCTGATGTTCCTCGCTCATCCATGCAGTACATAGTCGGCCATTTAATTGATTGGATATCTTATAATACCACATTTCCCCTAGGGACACAAAGTATGACGAGCGCCACTCCTCCTGGTGATAGGTTATACTCAACAGATGGGGCAGCGCCACTCCTCGTGGTGATGGGTTACACCCAACAGATGGGGGAGCGCCACTCCTCGTGGTGATGGGTTACACCCAACAGATGGGGGAGCTCCACTCCTCTTGGTGATGGGTTATACCCAACAGATGGGGGAGCGCCACTCCTTGAGGTGATAGGTTATACCCAACAGATGGGGGAGCGCCACTCCTCGTGGTGATGGGTTATACCCAACAGATGGGGGAGCGCCACTTCTCGTGGTGATGGGCTGCACCCAACAGATGGGGGAGCTCCACTCCTTGTGGTGATGGGTTACACCCAACAGATGGGGGAGCTTCACTCCTTGAGGTGATGGGTTATACCCAACAGATGGGGGAGCGCCACTCCTCGTGGTGATGGGTTATACCCAACAGATGGGGGAGTGCCACTCCTCGTGGTGATGGGTTATACCCAACAGATGGGGGAGCCCCACTCCTCGTGGTGATGGGTTAAACCCAACAGATGGGGGAAGCTGCAGAATGGCTTGTTATGGTGCAAGAACAATGTGGACATTGTTTTTTTTTGTTTTTGTTTTAACTATTATGCCTTTATGTTCTTTATTTTTTTCCTACAGACCCTCCCAGCTAACTCCAAGCAAGTCCCTAATCTCAGAAGTTGAAAGGTTTGGGTTTCTTTGAGGTTTAATGCATGCATTTACTTTTTTTAGAATCCCATCTTACAAAAGATATAGGATATCCAACTTCTTGGACTCCAAGAATAAGGGGGCTGCAGCCTGGAAGTAACCCCGCTGCCCTTTTTAAAGAATATGCTGGTGTGGGGCAGCTACCCGGATATTCACTATGCAGGAGAACTGCAGCTAAGCCCATTCACTTTGCTGGATCTATGCTGTCGTTCCGCTGCACAGTGGAGGCCATGATGCCGATGTGCAGGGAATGACTGTGAAAGGGGCTGTTCCTCATTACCAGCATCAGTGCCCCTTTATTATATTAGAGATTGACCCCAACAGATCATAAATTGATGGTGTACCCTTGCAGTATACTGCTTCCTTCCTTTTTTTATCAGTTCACCCGTGAAACCAGATTACATGATAGTGGCGGAACCTCCTGTAGGACACCCAAGTTTTCTGGTGGCTGAAATCTCTTTACCTAAAGTGGTGAGACCCTCAGATGTGGTTTAGGATTGTGACCTTTTTGTATTTCATGTGATGTCCAATAGTCTTCCCTTATTAAAAGTCTGTACCAACCTCGTGCTACCGGTCCTCCTCTGCCAACTTTTATCATCACAGCTTTGATGTGTCCACA
The DNA here is from genome assembly GCF_046119375.1 of Phyllobates terribilis. NCBI lineage: Eukaryota > Metazoa > Chordata > Amphibia > Anura > Dendrobatidae > Phyllobates > Phyllobates terribilis. The sequence continues at coordinate 749,522 of NW_027363450.1, read as the reverse complement.
GTAGCCAATTGCTGGCAGCTGTGACACATTTGCTGGATGATGATGATCTAATTTTTTTTTCATACCATGGTGGGTTGTTTGCAAGCTGTTGGAATGGGAAAGAAGATCTCTGTAAACGACTCTGTCAGCAGAGAACGACTGTTCAAACCAAGCACAGACGCCCAGTGCTTCACGGCGGGACCAGTCATTTATATAAGCCTCCCCCCCTGCTTGTTTCCCCTCCATCTCCACCATCACCTCTTCTTTGACAGTTCTGGCTTCATAGATCCAGAGAGGAGATAGAGGGAAAACAAGCTGGTGGGAAGATGTATATATTATTATTATTATTTAATTATATAGTGCCATTGATTCCATGGTGCTGGTGCATATAAATGATGATATAAATGATGAAAGAGGCTTGTTGCAATAGTGTAGAACACACCGCTCTTTATTTTTTCTATATTAATGCGACATTTGGAGGAATCGCACAGAAAATGCTTTAAATGTATTTATTTTTTAATTTGATTTTTCTCATGTCCATGATTCACATTGCGTTAAATGAGGCATAATGAAGATTAAGAATGTTTCAGCTAATGTAGCCTTCATCAGACAGGATAATGTAGCTTGAGGGGACCCACTTGGTTAAATATAGGGGTCAGTTCTGGTCTTCCCAAAAAGCAGATTAAGTAGTCACCACACGGGAATCTGGTGATTACTGGGTTTGCTTTTGGGGACCCCAGATTTCTTCATATAACCGAGTGGGCCTTCTGCCTAATGAAGGCTACATTATGTGAAATTCTGGTACCATTCATTATGCCTCACTTAAAGGGGTTGCCTGGCACTTTAATATTGATGACCTATCCTAAGGATATTCCATTAGTATTAAAGTGGTGGACAACCCCTTTTAATGCAGTGTGAATCCTAAAAAATATTTTTCAGCCTTTTCTGTGAGCAGTTCCTCCACGTGTCAGATTTAATGTAGGAGACGTGTGGAGCTACACAGTAACTTCTAGTTGGCCACGTATCAAGATAAAAGTTTAGATTTTTGTGCACTTGTTGGTTACAACTTTCTTTCTCGTACAGAAGCATTCAGCGACATAAGCGTTGTTACCACGCTGGTCTTCTCTTTACAGTCTTCTGCTAGATCTCTTGTGTTGGACTTGGGTGAAGACAGAATAGTCGGACGTCCCGATTTGTATCATCTAGACGTCTTCATTCCTTACAATATCATCCAAGAACAAAGTGGAGCTCAGTTCAACAAGGACAGTAAGGTGAGACAATTAAGCAAAGCTGGACATGTCTTATAGCCCATTCTGAAATCTCCTTCTTAAAGAGGTTCTCTGAGAAAATGTATAAAATAAAATTTTAAAAAATGTATACATTTATTTAGCAAAAATAAATTGTTTTAATTAGTGAATAATTCTATGTGAATACTTTTATGCCCAAAAATGGCAAAAGTATTCTCGGAGTGATACCTTTATTGGCTAACCAGAAAAAAAAAATATATATGCAAGCTTTCAGAGCACAGAGGCTCCTTCTTCAGGCAATATTACAAATGAATTCTTAACATTTGTAATCCTGCCTGAAGAAGGAGCCTCTGTGCTCTGTAAGTTTGCATATATATATATTTTTTTCTGGTTAGCCAATAAAGGGATCACTCCGAGAATACTTTTGCCATTTTTGGGCATAAAATTATTTCCATCAAATTTTCTGGCTAACACGGTACCACAATATAAATTTGTATTGTACATCACAATTAGGGGATAATAATTGTGTATGGACATAATGGCCAACGATGTCAGCAGCCATCCATCCTAGATGGGTGAAAGTAAACTGTTTGAGACGGACTTCTCTGACCTACCTGTCGGAATCAAGAACGTGCATCTATGTCATCGATTGACTGACTGATCACGTCCATGACTCAACATGTTGTAAACCTGTCATGATGAGTGAGCAGATAGGATGCTGCCCCTCACCCTGACAGGAACTTATCTATCACAACATATAGTTGCCCAGAGACATCTGAATGCATCGGCTTTCCTTTATGCCATTCATCAAACATGTCGTATATTTTGTGTATAGCGAGTCACAAGCCTCGCACTGCTCTGCGTCTTATCATTTGGTTCTATGAGCTGCAGTAAAACGTGACGTATATTCCAGGTGCTGACGATAACAATGCCGGTGCAGCCAGCATAGCGGTGGGCTCAGAAGATCGGCTTTGGAAAACGTTCCTCTTATATAGATCCAGTGGATCCTACTTACATTCGCTGCTGTTTACATTGTATGGTTACAATTCTATTTAGACTTCAATATGACTCCAGAATAAATTTTTGTCTTTCTTATACTTGCCGTATATTTTTCCCAAGGAGGGGGTTTAGGTATTGTGCTTTTTTTTTTTTATTTCTACTGTAATATTTCATAATATCTGTGAATAAGTCTTGAAAATAATTTGCATTGAAAAGGTTGAGATCCTCTGAATCTACAGGGATTTTTAGGAATTAAAAATCTACAGCAGTAAATCTGCAGCAGAATTTAAATTTTGCACCATGTCTGGATTTAGTAGCAGCTGCCCCTTTAAATGGAATATGTCAGCAGGTTTTTGCTATCCCATTTGAGAGCAGCATAATCCGAGGCCCTGATTCCAACGATGTATCACTTACTGGGCTGCTTGGTGTTATTTTGATAAAATTGCAGGGTTTTTTTCTCATGCAGATCTCTGAATGCTGAGCTCTGTATAATAACCCCACCCACACCACTGATTGGCCGCTTTCTGTGTACACTGTATATAAACTGCCAATCAGTGGTGGGGGGCGTGGTTGGACTACCTGGCTGCAGGTTTACTAGTCCTCTAGTGATAATCTTCTGCTAATAAAAGTGTGATTTTTATCAAAACTACAACCAGCAGCCCTGTAAGTGAGACGTCCCTAGAATCAGAGTCTTTGTCTCTACATCATGCTGCTCTCAACAACAACCAATATATAGTACATCCGACAAGGGGTCAATGTGTTAAAAAAGACCTTTATTATAACAATTTGGGTACATGGCGGGAAAGAAAAGAGCACACACACATATATATAGTAATACCATATAATAGTGAGGAGGTATAATGTAAATATTTGAATTGCAGAGACACCAGGGCTAAATAGTAGTAGCTCCAATTGTGCTAATGCATACTGATAGTATATCCTAGGTCACATAGTAAAAGGATATAATCCCAAATAATAAAAGCCAATATAGGAATTCCCAAGATAATGACCTTATGGTATATACATATCAAGGGATGTATTATATCCAAGTAGGTTCATTCCCAAGTAACAATAATGTTGTATTGGATTCATTCATACCTGGTATATATTGTCTGCACGTCTTGCAATAGCTCTGGGCTCGGTGGTCCTACTCCTAGTGTGGCGCTCACCCCATCATGCTGCTTTCAGAATAGCCAAGAAAAACCTGCTGACAGATTCCCTTTACAAATAGCTGAAATGGCTCCTAGATACCAGAGAAGGAAAACGTTATTAAAACGGTTTTGTTTCCTAAATAGAAAAGCAAATTAAACACCACTGGATAATGTGGTGTGTGAAACCGTCCATTGGATTGCTGTTTCGGGTGGGCTCAGGAGCAGAGCCCCCATCCTACACAGCTGACATCTTGCTGTAACAGCAGCGGCCAGAGCGGAGCGTCAATCACTGCTGTTTAACCATTTATATGCCGTCAATCACTGATGGCAAGTTAAATAGCGCAATCGCCGGTACGCTATGCAATGTTACTAGAATTTTTTTTTTTACTTTTCCATTTCCTTGAATTACTTGTTGTGATTTGCGGATCCATTGACTGGCCAAGTGGAAGGGCTGCAGCCGATCATTCATGTCCGTAGCAGATACACATTTACGTGTGTAAATAGGCCCTTATAGAAATCAATCAATAGAACGTATACCTGGATATCCAGGTTTATCCTTTGCATACATTTAAAGAGGTATAAGTCATGGCATATTACTAGGATGTCATTCTTGGGGGTCTGACAGCCTAATTTAGAAAGAAGTGGATGCATTATTTTTTTCACGCTCCCAATTTAACAATTTGAGTACAGTTGGATCTATTGTTTTTTTTATTTTTTGCACTATGGGTGGGTGGTTGGGAGCACAGCTGTGCAGGAAAAAAAAAGCTTACAGGTTCTCAATTCCTTCATTCTTGGGATCGGTGGCGGAACCACAGGTCGGACCATCGCCAATCAAGATATTATATCCCTTCACACTCATCATTGCTCCCAATTAACAATTTGAGTACGTGCATTTTTTTAGGGTATTTTTGCGCAATGGGTGGGAGCACAGCTGTGCAGGAAAAAAAGCTGATAGGTTTCCCATTTCTTCATTCTCAGAATCAGTGGATGAAACATCGCCAATCACAATATTATATCCTTCACACTAATCGTTGCTCCCAATTATCAATTTGAGTACGGTTATACCTATTGTTTTTTTAGGGTTTTTTTTTTGCACTGTGGGTGGTTGGGAGCACAGCTGTGCAGGAAAAAAAAAAGCTGATAGGTTCCCCATTCCTTCATTCTCAGGATCAGTGGTGGAACCAGAGGTTGGATCATCTCCAATCAAAATATTATATTATTCACACTAATCATTGCTCCTAGTTAACAATTTGAGTACGGTTGAACCCATTGTGTTTTTTTAGGGTTTTTTTTTTTTTTCACTATGGGTGCAAGTTATAGTAATATGTGTCACCGTAAAAAAAAACAACTAATAGTGTCTCCTGATTGTTCAGACACAAATATATCTGTTGAAAATAGTCTGGTATACACCAGTAAATTATAACTGTGGTTTTGCTGTTCCACGGTAAAAAATCTCTATTATCCTGCTTTTGGCATTTTTTGCCGCAAAGAAAAACAGTAGTAGTGTCTCCTGATTGTTCAGACACAAATATATCTATTTAAAATTTTCTGGTATACCCCAGTAAACAATAACTGTGGTTTTGCCATTCCACGGTAAAAAATCTCTATTATTCACCTTTTGGTATTTTTTCCGTAAAGAAAAACAGTAATAGTTTCTCCCTGATTGTTCAGATTGTTTAAAAGAGTCGGGTGTAGGCCAGAGAAATAGAACTGTGGTTTTCCTCTTCCACGGTTCTAATCTACTTTATTACCCTTTTTCCATTGATGGTGCGAGTGTAAGCTATTTTACTTACTTTACAATGGGCAAGGCGCGTGGCAAGAGACATGGAAGTGGATGTTCTGGTGATGGTGCATGCAGAGGACGGGGCCGTGGCCAAGGTGAAAATGTGCCACAACCAACAGCCATATCTTCTCGCTCCCACTTCTTGACCGAATTACTAGGGAAGCACAGAACAACACCATATCAGTGTGAACAGGTTATTAATTGGATAGCAGATAATACTTCCAGTTACCTGGGCACCACCACCTCCGGTCTGTCTTCCACACGGTCAACTCTTAGTAGCCATGAGTCTCGACCGCATACTCCTCCTCACCCTGATGCTCCTCCCTCCCACCATGCCGAGTGTCGTCAGACAGCAACTGATCCCACACTTGGACACTCTGAAGAGCTGTTCACTGGTCCATTTCCAGATTTGTGCCCCTCGCCTGCTCCGCTTGAAGTGGTGGAAGAGGAGATCCCATGTAGAGATGCCCAAATATTTGAACAGCCACGGCCAGAGGAAGTCAACGCTGGCAATTTGTCACAAGAGGTTGACGATGACGAGACACAATTGCCAGGAAGTGAGGAGGAGGATCGTGGTGCGCAAGTGGAAGAGGAGGAGGTGGTGGATGATCTAGTAACTGACCCAATGTGGCAGGAGGACATGCAGAGCGAGGCCAGCAGCAGACAGGGTGAGGGAGGCAGAGTACCCCAACAGGCAGAAAAAATCAGTGTGGTGGCCGCACACAGAAGGCCGGCAACAGTTCCCCGTAACACCAACACGAGGGACGTTGCCAGTACAACCTGTAGGTCTTCCAGAGTCAGGAATTTTTTTAAAGACTCTGCTGATATCCCCAAAAAGGCCATTTGTACCACCTGCCGTGCCAGCATCAGCAGGGGTGACAAAACTACCAGCCTGACCACCACCAGCATGATCAGGCACATGGCAGCAAAGCACCCGACTTTGTGGGGCGAACCCCAGGGTCCATGACCAGTGTCAGCTGGTGTCACCTGTTGTGTGTGCATGGCAATCCCCTGTCCATACTGCATGCAAAGATGCCCCCTCCTCTCAGTCTTTATGGCAGTCTCTCAAGAGTGTGCAAAGCAGTCATCAAAGCAAAAGGTGGCTACTTTGAAGAACCTAGAATATAAGACATATTTTCAGTTGTTTCACACTTTTTTGTTAAGTATATAATTCCACATGTGTTAATTCATAGTTTTGATGCCTTCAGTATGAATGTACAATTTTCATAGTCATGAAAATACAGAAAAATCTTTAAATGAGAAGGTGTGTCCAAACTTTTGGTCTGTACTGTATGTACCATCTTGACAAACTTTGAGGAGTCCACCAAGATGGTGAGTGGCGATGACGCCATCATTAGCGTCAGCATTCCACTTGTCTGTCTTTTGCAATGCTCTCTGCAGAGAATTAAAGAGGAGGCATTGCAGCCAGAGTATGATGAAATGGATCAAGAAGCCGTAGCGGTCGATTACACACAGCCCAGCCTCATCTCATCCCAACGTGCATTGGGGGACAATGAGGGAGAGGAGGAGGAGGAAGAACAGGAGCTTGTATCATGCGCTGTAGACGGTAGTACCTGTACAACTGTCATACTGTCAGTTCAGCGTGGGTGACCTGAGGACAGGGGGGGGGAGGAGGAGGAGGAGGAGAGCATGGTCAGTCGTCATCTTGGTGAGGACACGGAAGTCTTGCCCGTTACCAGTCTGGCACGCATGGCTGACTTTATGTTACTCTGCCTTAACCGTGACCCTCGCGTTGTCAAAATGTTGGGTGACAGTCATTACTGGTTGGTGACACTTTTAGACCCCTGCTACAAGGAAAACTTTCACTCTCTTATTCCTGAGGTGGAGAGGTCTACGAATATGGGGCAGTACCAGAAGGCCCTTGCTGCAGAACTGTTAAAAAAAAATTCCCATCTGAACACGCTAGCGGCAGAGGTCACAGTTCGTTGACCAACCAAGGCGTACAAGCGAGAGAGAGGCAACTCCAATCCAGCAGAGGCAGGGGAACACTGTCAACATTCTGGGACAGTTTTCTGAGACCTGCCCAGCTTACAGGCCCTGAGGCGCGGGGTACTCTCACAAGCAGTGGAAAGTTTCAAAAGATGGTGAGGGAGTACCTTGCCGACCGTACCAGCGTCCTCCTTGATTCCTCTGTGCCTTTTAATTATTGGGTATCCAAGCTGGACACTTGGAATGAAATCGCTCTGTACGCCTTGGAGGTCCTGGCCTGTCCTGCCGCTAGCGTGTTATCGGTGCGTGTTTTTAGTGCTGCTGGGGTAATTATAACTGATAAGCGCACTCGCCTGTCAACTGACAATGCTGACAAGCTGACCCTTATCAAAATGAACAGTAGCTGGATTGGGCCAGACTTCTCATCACCACCAAATGACAGCAGAGTAACATAAAGTCAAATCCACTGTGTTATTTCGGAAGGTGTATTCACATGCACCGCTTCACACCCACACATGGGTATACGCTTCCTCATTTCGGCTGTTTTATGTTCTTCTCCTTATCCTCAGCCTCCACCACCACTATACCACCAGGGTGACCGTGGTCCGTGTTGCCATTATTGAAAGTTCCTCCGTCCTTATTTTTGTCAGCTTTTGCTTGGAAGGCATAAGCAAAGACTGGGAGACCCACTCCCCAATAATGGGAATAATATTTTTAAAATGCTGTACTGTATGGCTCTTGTAAGGGGCATTAAAAGCGTCTTGTTAAGCTATTGCGACCTCCACCACTTATCCGAGGAGCATTAAAACCGTCTTGTTAATCTACTGGGACTTCCACATCTCTTCCAAGGGGCATTCAAACCGTCTTGTTAAGCTACTGGGACCTCCACCACTTTTCTGAGGGGCATTAAAAGCGTCTTATTAAGCTACTGGTACGTCCACCACTTTTCCGAGGGGCATTAAAAACGTCTTGTTAAGCTAGTGGGACCTCCACGTCTCTTCCAAGGGGCATTCAAACTGTCTTGTTAAGCTACTGGGACCTCCACGTCTCTTCCAAGGGGCATTCAAACCGTCTTGGTAAGCTACTGCGACCTCCACCATTTTTTCGAGGGGCATTAAAAGCGTCTTATTAAGCTACTGGGACCTCCACCACTTTTTCGAGAAGCATTAAAACCGTCTTGTTAAGCTACTGGGACTTCCACGTCTCTTCCAAGGGGCATTCAAACCGTCTTCTTAAGCTACTGGGACCTCCACGTCTCTTCCAAGGGGCATTCAAACCGTCTTGTTAAGCTACTGGGACCTCCACGTCTCTTCTGAGAGGCATTAAAAGCGTATTGTTAAGCTACTGGGACCTCCACCACTTTTCCGAGGGGCATTAAAACCGTCTTGTTAAGCTACTGGGACCTCCACCACTTTTCCGAGGGGCATTAAAACCGTCTTTTTAAGCTACTGGTACCTCCACGTCTCTTCCAAGGGGCATTCAAACCATCTTGTTAAGCTACTGGGACCTGCACCACTTTTCCAAGGGGCATTCAAACAGTCTTGTTAAGCTACTACGACCTCCACCACTTTTCCAAGGGGCATTAAAACCGTCTTGTTAAGCTACTGGGACCTCCACTTTTCCAAGGGGCATTAAAAGCATCTTGTTAAGCTACTGGGACCTCCACCACTTTTCCGAGGAGCATTAAAAGCATCTTGTTAAGCTACTGGGACCTCCACGACTTTTCCGAGGGGCATTAAAAGCATCTTGTTAAGCTACTGGGACCTCCACCACTTTTCCGAGGAGCATTAAAACCATCTTGTTAAGCTACTGTGACCTCCACGTCTCTACCAAGGGGCATTCAAACAGTCTTGTTAAGCTACGGCGACCTCCACCACTTTTTCGAGGGGCAGTAAAAGCGTCTTTTTAAGCTACTGGGACCTCCACCACTTTTCCGAGAAGCATTAAAACCGTCTTGTTAAGCTACTGGGACCTCCACTTCTCTTCCAAGTGGCATTCAAACCATCTTGTTAAGCTACTGGGACCTCCACGTCTCTTCTGAGAGGCATTAAAAGCATCTTGTTAAGCTACTGTGACCTCTACAACTTTTCCGAGGGGCATTAAAACTGTCTTGTTAAGCTACTGGAACCTCCACGTCTCTTCCAAGGGGCATTCAAACCGTCTTGTTAAGCTACTGGGACCTCCACGTCTCTTCCAAGGGGCATTCAAACCGTCTTATTAAGCTACTTGGACCTCCACGTCTCTTCCGAGGGGCATTAAAAGCGTCTTGTTAAGCTACTGTGACCTCCACCACTTTTCCGAGGGGCATTAAAACAGTCTTGTTAAGCTACTGGGACCTCCACGTCTCTTCCAAGGGGCATTCAAACCGTCTTGTTAAGCTACTGGGACCTCCACGTCTCTTCCAAGGGGCATTCAAACCGTCTTGTTAAGCTACTGCGACCTCCACCACTTTTCCAAGGGGCATTAAAACCGTCTTGTTAAGCTACTGGGACCTCCACCACTTTTCTGAGGAGCATTAAAACCGTCTTGTTAAGCTACTGGGACCTCCACGTCTCTTCCAAGGGGCATTCAAACCGTCTTGTTAAGCTACTGCGACCTCCACCACTTTTCCAAGGGGCATTAAAACCGTCTTGTTAAGCTACTGGGACCTCCACCACTTTTCTGAGGAGCATTAAAACCGTCTTGTTAAGCTACTGAGACCTCCACGTCTCTTCTGAGGGGCATTAATAGCGTTTTGTTAAGCTACTGTGACCTCCACCACTTTTCCAAGGGGCATTTAAACCGGCCAGTTAAGCTACTGGGACCTCCACGTCTCTTCCAAGGGGCATTCAAACAGTCTTGTTAAGCTACTGGGACCTCCACTACGTTTCTGAGGGGCATTAAAACCATCTTGTTAAGCTACTGGGACCTCCACCACTTTTCTGAGGAGTATTAAAACCGTCATGTTAAGCTGCTGGAACCTCCACGTCTCTTCTGAGGGGCATTAATAGCGTCTTGTTAAGCTACTGTGACCTCCACGTCTCTTCCAAGGGGCATTCAAACCGTCTTGTTAAGCTGCTGGGACCTCCACGTCTCTTCTGAGGGGCATTAATAGCGTCTTGTTAAGCTACTGCGACCTCCACCACTTTTCCAAGGGGCATTAAAACCGTCTTGTTAAGCTACTGGGATCGCCACTTTTCTTCTGAGGGGCATTAAAAGCGTCTTCTTAAGCTACTGTGACCTCCACCACTTTTCCGAGGGGTATTAAAACCGTCTTGTTAAGCTACTGGGACCTCCACCACTTTTCCAAGGGGTATTAAAACCGTCTTGTTAAGCTACTGGGACCTCCACATCTCTTTTGAGGGGCATTAATAGCGTCTTGTTAAACCACTCTGAACTCCACAGCTCTTCCAAGGGGCATTGATATGTTGTTTTTAATTAACTCTAACCTCCACGACTCTTCGAACGGGCATTGCAGTTCCTCTTAATTTTTGGCAGCTTTTTCTTGGAAGGCATAAGCAAATACTATGGGAGACCCACTCCCCAATAATGGGAATAATGTTTGTAATATGCTGTACTGCATGGCTCTTGTAAGGGGCATTGCAAGCTCCTTCGTCCTAATTTTTGGCAGCTTTTGCTTGGAAGGCATAAGCAAAGACTATGGGAGACCCACTCCCCAATAATGGGAATAATGTTTGGAATATGCTGTACTGCATGGCTCTTGTAAGGGGCATTGCAAGTTCCTCCGTCCCAATTTTTGGCAGCTTTTGCTTGGAAGGCATAAGCAATGACTATGGGATACACACTCCCCAATAATGGGAATAATGTTTGTACTATGCTGTACTGTATGGCTCTTGGAAGGGGCATTAAAAGCCCCTCTTCCGAGGGGCATTCAAACCGTCTGGTTAAGCTACTGGGACCTCCACGTCTTTTCCGAAGGGCATTAAAACCATCTTGTTAAGCTACTGTGACCTCCATGTCTCTTCAAAGGGACATTAAAACAGTCTTCTTAAGCCACTCTGAACTCCACAGCTCTTCCTAGGGGCATTGAAATGTTGTTTTTAATTACCTCTAACCTCCACAACTCTTCCAATGGACATTGCATTTCCTCCTAATTTTAGTCAGCTTTTGCTTTTCAATGCAAAGGCGAATACTAAGGGAGACCCACTCCCCAATAGTGGGTAGAAGGTTTTTAGTACGCTGTAATCCACGTCTGTTTCAAGGGGCATTGCAGTTCCTCATAATTTTTGGAAAGCCTTCCATTCACTGTTTAGGCCAACATTGTACAGGAGACCCAGTTGCTATAAATGGAAAAAACTGTTTAGTTAAGGCCCTCTGACCTCCATGTCATTTCCAAGGTACATTGGAGTGCCTTGAAATTTTTGGTAGGCATTGCACTCACTGTATGCCCTATAACTGTGTAGCCAAACCGCTCCTTTTGTTACAGAAACATATCCTACAAGACATATGTGGTTGACTGGCCTGATATTGATGTGAATGGTCCCTGTTCCTCCTGCTCTCCTTTGCCACCACCTCATCCATCATTCATCACCTGAAGCTTTGTTTTAACGGGAGTCATAGAACTGGGATAGTAGCAGGAAAACATCCAGCAATCCTCGGAGGAGGTAGGATATGCGCCAAAACGCTGACCACCTCAGGCCTTGCCGCTACTACATACATGCGCTTGCATTCCAACAAAACAAAGCAGATGCTAACTTGTATCATCATCATGGTCCTCACCTTGGCACTCTCAACTCCCCTGATGGAGAAGCCAGGGCCCACCGGAGGAGTCTGGTTCTCTGGTGGGCTCGTCCAATGCTGCCCTAAAGCAGGCCGGGCTAAGAAAAGTGTGTGGGGGGATGTTCCAAGGAGAAATAGGGGCGGCTGGGGACCGTTTATGGACACCCGGCTGCCCCCAGACGGCTGGCGACCGAGTATGGACACCCGGCCGCCCCCAGGCGGTTGGGGACCGAGTGTGGACACCCCGCCGCCGGGCGGCTGGGGACTGAGTATGGATACCAGGCCGCCAACGCTGCCATGACATGGTGGCCAGATTCCGCCTCCACATGCCTAAAAGGCCCAATTTCAAGTGCAAGCAAGCAGTATGGTATTGCAGCCTGGGGGTGGGTGGGTGGGTGGTTGGCTGCATATTTGCGCTTGCATTGCAAGGAATGGGGGAGGTACAATTGCACCCTGCCCTGGGACAAGAACTTGCACGGGGATAGTTGCAAGTCTGCATCTTCTGATGCGGCAAGGATGACTTCTGATGGGCACCCTTTTAAGCAGTGACCGGGGAGTCAGAGATGCTTCCAGGGGTCTTCCCCATGCTGTCCCCATGTCTTTTCAGCACTGTATGCATGTGTCACACAGCACATGGCCAGATAAGGTTGTAAAATGTTAAAATGACATTTCCCGGTGAATGCATTTGTCACGGTTGAAGCAATACAAAAGTGCAAAAACGCATTAAAAATGCTACTTGTGAACATAGCCCAAGGTGTGGAGGAGTATTTTTTTTTTTGGTTATTTATTTTACCTTATACACAAGTCTTTACTCTGGAAAGGAACTTCCTTAACATATTTCACAGGAAAGCAGTTTCAGTTTAGTTTTTGAACGTTTTATTGTGAGCCCTTAAAAGTGGCTTAATACCTCTGACCACGTTGTTGACAGCAGTGACCTGGGGGTCAGAAATGCTTCCTGGGGCGATCCCCATGCTGTCACCATGCCGCCACAAAAATGCTCGGGTCTCCCATAGACTAACATTGGGCTCGTGGCTCAGGTCGAGCAACCGAGTATCATGGCGAGCTCGGCCCGAGCTTCGAGCACCCGAGCATTTTAGTGCTCGCTCTTCACTACTAAATACCCTTCATTATTTATTATTTTTGCACTTTGCGATTTACCCATTTACTTCCAGTTACTTGGGTATTTTGCTTGCCTTTGGTTTTTCTTTGTCTAGTGGCCTTGTGTGAACATGCATTTACATTTTGCATGCAATTTATGTTTCAGTTCAGACTTCTAGGTTTTTTCTTTGTAGTGTGCTTTAGTACATATTAGGGTGTGGCCACCCTTTGTCTGAGCTGAAATGTTTATTCTACCTCAGGTCTATGCTTCTACTAGGGGGTCAGTCTCTCTGCCCTTATCCATATGTACGTCACTTGACAAATGGTAAGGTTTTAATATTAGAGTTAGGACTGTCCCATAAGGGTTGCCGTGATGTGACGGGATAGCTTTTGCATTATTTTTATCAAAATTATGTTAACTAAATACCCTTCCTTATTTATTATTTTTGCACTTTGCGATTTACCCATTCACTTCCGGTTACTTGGGTATTTTGCTTGTCTTTGGTTTTTCTTTGTCTAGTGGCCTTGTGTGAACATGCATTTACATTTTGCATGCACATCAATTTGTGTTTCAGTTCAGACTTCTAGGTTTTTTCTTTATATGCTATATATGCTATATGTGCGGGAAGGGAGCTTGTCTGTACACTGCTTGCTATGTGTGGGGGAGGGAAGCTGTCGGACAAAGAGGGGTCCTGCAAACATCCAACTAATGGCCCCCCATATATATTACAGGAAGGTAGGTCAAACCCAAGGATTTTTGCTGGAGCAGCCGACCATGTGCTGTGTATGGGGCCATCTCCCCCACACATATAACCACATTCATGTATATGGGGGAGTCGGGATGTGTTGTGTGGACAAGCGTCCGGTCTAAAGCTAACTAGTGTATGGGCACCTGAGACTAAGGCAAGTTATCATCCAGAAAGTCTTTCTCCAGCCTGCTGAAAAAATGCCGGATAGAGAAAGGCTTTTATCACCTAAGCCAGATCTCACTGGAGGGGAAGCAAGAAGAAAAAAGGAGAAATGTAAAATAAGACACAAGTCCAGACAGTTGTCATCCAAAACTTTATCTGGTATCGACCAAGAAAATTACAATCAGTAAAAGTATAATCCACATTTAGGAAAAACACAGATGAGCTGCGGGACCATCGCTTCTTCTTCTGGGACTTTTTGGCGGACAGGTTGCTCTGCTGTCGGAGGCCTTTCTTGTTCTTGGACTTCTTCATGTGGATTCTGAAGACTAGGAGGCTCCTGAGGGTCCATCTCTCCTGCCGACAGCTCAGAGTGACTTGGAGATATGTTTACTTCACTCCAGGAAAGCAAGAGAGGAAAAAGATGAATGTGATGTAATAACAAGACAAACCTAAAAAAAAACATGTATAAAAAATCATGTAACTGCAAACTGCACAAAAATGACCCCAATAACGTAAGTGCTGTAGTACTAAAGAATCTGCAAAACGAGTGGTGTGAAAAGACCTGGGACTTGTCAGAAATATGTAATGTTTTGTCTAAAATTACAAAAAAAAAGAAAAGATTCAAGGGATGAGCAGCATTTTATAACAAGTAAAAAATATACAAATTTGTGACAAGTGACCGGTATTAAGTATTGTGGATGATAACCAGACGTTTATTTCAAATGAAGAGTTTAATGAACGTCTTGTATTCGGCCAATTGGAACCTTCCCGGAAATGTCTGCGCCGGTGATAAAATCTACTTACTAATAGAGCTCCCGACTGGACACAAAGAACTGCAGCTCATGGAGGAATGAAGCTTCTTTCCTTCTCAGCCAAGAACTTCTTATACCAGTCCCGTACGGCCTCTATCATGTGCTGATATCTAGCAGAAAGAGAAAAAATCAATTATAAACTAAATAAAATTTATTAAAGAAAAAAAAACCTCCTGCGAACATGAAGCATTTGTAGCAAAGCACAGCCATTATTTACAGAGCACAATTGTTTTACTTTATTCTATATTAGTGGCCGCTCTGTGCAAAAACTTGTGGGAAATTACTGCAGCACTAATATTGTCCGTCCAGAGAGCACCCAAGTATTCCCCAATTTCTGACTCCACCGCCCGATTGCCCCCACAAGCACAATGCTGCACCGCTGTCCCCTGCCTGGTACAGGCTCCTTTATAGGGTCCTTTCAGCTGTTGTTCACCAAGATGTGAAGTAATCCGAGTACAGGGTTTCCCATGTCTGAGTGCAGGGGTGGAGAGCAGAGAGGATCAGACACAGACAGGCCCATACACAGACTGCTGGTATATAGAGGACAAATCTGGCTGAACAGCAGCTACAAGAAGCTTCTGGATGGGGGCAGTGGGGGTGAGACAGCACTTCAGCAACGTGTTTGGGAGAGAAGGAAGAAAATAAGCAAATGAAGAAAATTTATAAAGTTCACAAGTCTGCAATGTGAGGAGGATAATTACATGAAGAAAACCCTCTAGGTGCAGCGTCGGCAACCGGAAAACCGCCCCAAGGTCCACCTGTGTCATCAGCGCCCCCCTGCTGGACCCCTAATCAGTTGTACTGCAGACTCTGATGATTGATAGTGACACTAGGTCAGCTCTTTCCCTATGGCGGCACTAGCTGACCATCCTGTGGATAGGACAGGTGCCGGATCATTCAGTCCTTTCCCTCTTCCCCAACGTGAAGCAAACATCCCTCTGACCAGACAAACATCCCCCTGACCAGACAAACATCCCCCTGACCAGACAAACATCCCCCTGACCAGGCAAACATCCCCCTGACCAGGCAAACATCCCTCTGACCAGGCAAACATCCCCATGACCAGGCAAAAATACAACCCCTTATTTTCTTTCCCATTTTACTTCCTTTATTAATTTCTCCTCCAACATTACTGACAACTCCAAGTTCAATAGTTTGATAGTCTCATCTCCTGCCTTTGTATGTGGAGGAGGCAATAAACAGCCGTATACATCCTAAACCTGTCACAAGGACTTTCTCTGTAACTCCCTACTCTCAGCTGTCCCCCTGTAACAATCCACCTTTTTCTCTTTCTTGCTCATACATTTCGGACACTTTATTAACATGTTAATCATATTTCCAAACTTACTGCATTCCACTTCATCTGATCATACATCACCGTTTAAAAGAATCACAATCACTTACTTGTCTGCTGCTGTAATTCTTGGATTGTTTTCTTGCTGTTACTTGGTCTTATTTTGCTTTTTTGCTGTCCTTAAACCACCATCTGCCGCACAGTGTCCACATCTTGTTCCAGCGGGTCGCTCTTTTAATCCCTGCAACAACAGACACTATGCGAGTATGACTTCACAAGTGACATTTCCAAGTCCCTTTACCATTGTGGTGCCAATGGAGTACCCCTTTTCTCATTATCATGCCCCCGAAGCACACCATTTCCCGCTAGCATGCCACCGTAGCATGCCTTTTCCCGTTAGTACGCCACCGGGCACACCTATTCCCGTTAGCATGCCATCGGAGCACACCTATTCCCGTTAGCATGCCACCGGAGCACACCTTTACCATTAGCATGTGACCGGAGCACACCTTTACCGTTAGCATGACACTGGAGCACACCTTTACCATTAGCATGCCACCGGTGCAGACCTTTTCCCGTTAGCATCGCACCGGAGCACACCTTTTCCCGTTAGCATGCCACCGGAGCACATCGTTTCCCGTTAGCATGCCACCGGAGCGCACCTTTTCCCGTTGGCTTGCCACCGGAGCACGCCACTTTCCCGTTGGCTTGCCACCGCAGCACGCCACTTTCCCGTTGGCTTGCCACCGGAGCACGCCACTTTCCCGTTGGCTTGCCACCGGAGCACGCCTCTTTCCCTTTGGCTTGCCACCGGAGCACGCCACTTTCCCGTTGGCTTGCCACCGGAGCACGGCACTTTCCCGTTGGCTTGCCACCTGAGCACGACACTTTCCCGTTGGCTTGCCACCGGAGCACGCCACTTTCCCGTTGGCTTGCCACCGGAGCACGCCACTTTCCCGTTGGCTTGCCACCGGAGCACGCCACTTTCCCGTTGGCTTGCCACCGGAGCACGCCACTTTCCCGTTGGCTTGCAACCGAAGCACGCCACTTTCCCGTTGGCTTGCCACCGGAGCACGCCACAGTCCCTTTGGCTTGCCACTGTAGCACGCCTCTTTCCTGTTGGCTTGCCACCGGAGCACGCCACTTTCCCGTTGCCTTGCCACCGGAGCACGCCACTTCCCCGTTGGCTTGCCACCGGAGCACGCCACTTTCCCGTTGGCTTGCCACCGGAGCACGCCACAGTCCCGTTGGCTTGCCACCGGAGCACGCCACTTTCCCATTGGCTTGCTACTGTAGCACGCCACTTTCCCGTTGCCTTGCCACCGGAGCACGCCACTTTCCCATTGGCTTGCCAACGGAGCATGCCACTTTCCCGTTGGCTTGCCACCGGAGCACGCCACTTTCCCGTTGGCTTGCCACCGGAGCACGCCACAGTCCCGTTGGCTTGCCACCGGAGCACGCCACTTTCCCGTTGGCTTGCCACCGGAGCACGCCACTTTCCCGTTGGCTTTCCACCGGAGCACGCCACTTTCCCGTTGGCTTGCCACCGGAGCACGCCACTTTCCCGTTGGCTTGCCACCGGAGCACGCCACTTTCCCGTTGGCTTGCCACCGGAGCACGCCACAGTCCCGTTGACTTGCCACCGGAGCACGCCACTTTCCCGTTGGCTTGCCACCGGAGCACGCCACTTTCCCGTTGGCTTGCCACCGGAGCACGCCACTTTCCCGTTGGCTTGCCACCGGAGCACGCCACTTTCCCGTTGGCTTGCCACCGGAGCACGCCACTTTCCCGTTGGCTTGCCACCGGAGCACGTCACAGTCCCGTTGGCTTGCCACCGGAGCACGCCACAGTCCCGTTGGCTTGCCACCGGTGCACGCCACTTTCCCGTTGGCTTGCCACCGGAGCACGCCACTTTCCCGTTGGCTTGCCACCGGAGCACGCCACTTTCCCGTTGGCTTGCCACCGGAGCAGGCCAATTTCCTGTTGGCTTGCCACCGGAGCACGCCACTTTCCCGTTGGCTTGCCACCGGAGCACGCCACAGTCCCGTTGGCTTGCCACCGTAGCACGCCTCTTTCCCTTTGACTTGCCACCGGAGCACGCCACTTTCCCGTTGGCTTGCCACCGGAGCATGCCACTTTCCCGTTGGCTTGCCACCGGAGCACGCCACTTTCCCGTTGGCTTTCCACCGGAGCACGCCACAGTCCCGTTGGCTTGCCACCGTAGCACGCCTCTTTCCCGTTGGCTTGCCACCGGAGCACGCCACTTTCCTGTTGGCTTGCCACCGGAGCACGCCACTTTCCCGTTGGCTTGCCACCGGAGCACGCCCCTTTCCCGTTGGCTTGCCACCGGAGCACGCCACAGTCCCGTTGGCTTGCCACCGGAGCACGCCACTTTCTCGTTGGCTTGCCACTGAAGCACGCCACTTTCCCGTTGGCTTGCCACCGGAGCACGCCTCTTTCCCGTTGGCTTTCCACCGGAGCACGCCACAGTCCCGTTGGCTTGCCACCGTAGCACGCCTCTTTCCCGTTGGCTTGCCACCGGAGCACGCCACTTTCCTGTTGGCTTGCCACCGGAGCACGCCACTTTCCCGTTGGCTTGCCACCGGAGCACGCCCCTTTCCCGTTGGCTTGCCACCGGAGCACGCCACAGTCCCGTTGGCTTGCCACCGGAGCACGCCACTTTCTCGTTGGCTTGCCACTGAAGCACGCCACTTTCCCGTTGGCTTGCCACCGGAGCACGCCTCTTTCCCGTTGGCTTGCCACCGAAGCACGCCACTTTCCCGTTGGCTTGCCACCGGAGCACGCCACAGTCCCGTTGGCTTGCCACCGGAGCACGCCACTTTCCCGTTGGCTTGCCACCGGAGCACGCCGCTTTCCCGTTGGCTTGCCACCGGAGCACGCCGCTTTCCCGTTGGCTTGCCACCGGAGCACGCCATTTTCCCGTTGGCTTGCCACCGGAGCACGCCACTTTCCCGTTGGCTTGCCACCGGAGCACGCCACTTTCCCGTTGGCTTGCCACCGGAGCACGCCACTTTCCCGTTGGCTTGCCACCGGAGCACGCCACTTTCCCGTTGGCTTGCCACCGGAGCACGCCACTTCCCCGTTGGCTTGCCACCGGAGCACGCCACTTCCCCGTTGGCTTGCCACCGGAGCACGCCACTTTCCCGTTGGCTTGCCACCGGAGCACGCCGCTTTCCCGTTGGCTTGCCACCGGAGCACGCCGCTTCCCCGTTGGCTTGCCACCGGAGCACGACACTTTCCCGTTGGCTTGCCACCGGAGCTCGCCACTTTCCCGTTGGCTTGCCACCGGAGCACGCCACTTTTCCGTTGGCTTGCCACCGGAGTACGCCACTTTCCCGTTGGCTTGCCACCGGAGCACGCCACTTTCCCGTTGGCTTGCCACCGGAGCACGCCACTTTCCCGTTGGCTTGCCACCGGAGCACGCCACAGTCCCGTTGGCTTGCCACCGGAGCACGCCACTTTCTCGTTGGCTTGCCACCGGAGCACGCCACTTTCCCGGTGGCTTGCCACCGGAGCACGCCACTTTCCCGTTGGCTTGCCACCGGAGCACGCCACTTTCCCGTTGGCTTGCCACCGGAGCACGCCACTTTCCCGTTGGCTTGCCACCGGAGCACGCCACTTTCCCGTTGGCTTGCCACCGGAGCACGCCACTTTCCCGTTGGCTTGCCACCGGAGCACGCCACTTTCCCGTTGGCTTGCCACCGGAGCACGTCACAGTCCCGTTGGCTTGCCACCGGAGCACGCCACAGTCCCGTTGGCTTGCCACCGGTGCACGCCACTTTCCCGTTGGCTTGCCACCGGAGCACGCCACTTTCCCGTTGGCTTGCCACCGGAGCACGCCACTTTCCCGTTGGCTTGCCACCGGAGCAGGCCAATTTCCTGTTGGCTTGCCACCGGAGCACGCCACTTTCCCGTTGGCTTGCCACCGGAGCACGCCACAGTCCCGTTGGCTTGCCACCGTAGCACGCCTCTTTCCCTTTGACTTGCCACCGGAGCACGCCACTTTCCCGTTGGCTTGCCACCGGAGCATGCCACTTTCCCGTTGGCTTGCCACCGGAGCACGCCACTTTCCCGTTGGCTTTCCACCGGAGCACGCCACAGTCCCGTTGGCTTGCCACCGTAGCACGCCTCTTTCCCGTTGGCTTGCCACCGGAGCACGCCACTTTCCTGTTGGCTTGCCACCGGAGCACGCCACTTTCCCGTTGGCTTGCCACCGGAGCACGCCACTTTCCCGTTGGCTTGCCACCGGAGCACGCCTCTTTCCCGTTGGCTTGCCACCGGAGCACGCCACTTTCCTGTTGGCTTGCCACCGGAGCACGCCACTTTCCCGTTGGCTTGCCACCGGAGCACGCCACTTTCCCGTTGGCTTGCCACCGGAGCACGCCACAGTCCCGTTGGCTTGCCACCGGAGCACGCCACTTTCTCGTTGGCTTGCCACTGAAGCACGCCACTTTCCCGTTGGCTTGCCACCGGAGCACGCCTCTTTCCCGTTGGCTTGCCACTGTAGCACGCCACTTTCCCGTTGGCTTGCCACCGGAGCACGGCACTTTCCCGTTGGCTTGCCACCGGAGCACGCCACTTTCCCGTTGGCTTGCCACCGAAGCACGCCACTTTCCCGTTGGCTTGCCACCGGAGCACGCCACAGTCCCGTTGGCTTGCCACCGGAGCACGCCACTTTCCCGTTGGCTTGCCACCGGAGCACGCCGCTTTCCCGTTGGCTTGCCACCGGAGCACGCCGCTTTCCCGTTGGCTTGCCACCGGAGCACGCCATTTTCCCGTTGGCTTGCCACCGGAGCACGCCACTTTCCCGTTGGCTTGCCACCGGAGCACGCCACTTTCCCGTTGGCTTGCCACCGGAGCACGCCACTTTCCCGTTGGCTTGCCACCGGAGCACGCCACTTTCCCGTTGGCTTGCCACCGGAGCACGCCACTTTCCCGTTGGCTTGCCACCGGAGCACACCACTTTCCCGTTGGCTTGCCACCGGAGCACGCCACTTCCCCGTTGGCTTGCCACCGGAGCACGCCACTTCCCCGTTGGCTTGCCACCGGAGCACGCCACTTTCCCGTTGGCTTGCCACCGGAGCACGCCGCTTTCCCGTTGGCTTGCCACCGGAGCACGCCGCTTCCCCGTTGGCTTGCCACCGGAGCACGACACTTTCCCGTTGGCTTGCCACCGGAGCTCGCCACTTTCCCGTTGGCTTGCCACCGGAGCACGCCACTTTTCCGTTGGCTTGCCACCGGAGCACGCCACTTTCCCCTTGGCTTGCCACCGGAGCACGCCACTTTCCCGTTGGCTTGCCACCGGAGCACGCCACTTTCCCGTTGGCTTGCCACCGGAGCACGCCACAGTCCCGTTGTCTTGCCACCGGAGCACGCCACTTTCTCGTTGGCTTGCCACCGGAGCACGCCACTTTCCCGTTGGCTTGCCACCGGAGCACGCCACTTTCCCGTTGGCTTGCCACCGGAGCACGCCACTTTCCCGTTGGCTTGCCACCGGAGCACGCCACTTTCCCGTTGGCTTGCCACCGGAGCACGCCACTTTCCCGTTGGCTTGCCACCGGAGCACGCCACTTTCCCGTTGGCTTGCCACCGGAGCACGCCACTTTCCCGTTGGCTTGCCACCGGAGCACGCCACTTTCCCGTTGGCTTGCCACCGGAGCACGCCACTTTCCCGTTGGCTTGCCACCGGAGCACGCCACTTTCCCGTTGGCTTGCCACCGAGCACGCCACTTTCCCGTTGGCTTGCCACCGGAGCACGCCACTTCCCCGTTGGCTTGCCACCGGAGCACGCCACTTTCCCGTTGGCTTGCCACCGGAGCACGCCACTTTCCCGTTGGCTTGCCACCGGATCACGCCACTTTCCCGTTGGCTTGCCACCGGAGCACGCCACTTTCCCGTTGGCTTGCCACCAGAGCACGCCACTTTCCCGTTGGCTTGCCACCAGAGCACGCCACTTTCCCGTTGGCTTGCCACCGGAGCACGCCACTTTCCCGTTGGCTTGCCACCGGAGCACGCCACTTTCCCGTTGGCTTGCCACCGGAGCACGCCACTTTCCCGTTGGCTTGCCACCGGAGCACGCCATTTTCCCGTTGGCTTGCCACCGGAGCACGCCACTTTCCCGTTGGCTTGCCACCGGAGCACGCCATTTTCCCGTTGGCTTGCCACCGGAGCACGCCACTTTCCCGTTGGCTTGCCACCGGAGCACACCACTTTCCCGTTGGCTTGCCACCGGAGCACGCCACTTTCCCGTTGGCTTGCCACCGGAGCACGCCACTTTCCCGTTGGCTTGCCACCGGAGCATGCCACTTTCCCGTTGGCTTGCCACCGGAGCACGCCACTTTCCCGTTGGCTTGCCACCGGAGCACGCCACTTCCCCGTTGGCTTGCCACCGGAGCACGCCACTTTCCCGTTGGCTTGCCACCGGAGCACGCCACTTTCCCGTTGGCTTGCCACCGGAGCACGCCACTTTCCCGTTGGCTTGCCACCGCAGCACGCCACTTTCCCGTTGGCTTGCCACCGCAGCACGCCACTTTCCCGTTGGCTTGCCACCGTAGCACGCCACTTTCCCGTTGCCTTGCCACCGGAGCACGCCACTTTCCCGTTGCCTTGCCACCGGAGCACGCCACTTTCCCGTTGCCTTGCCACTGGAGCACGCCACTTTCCCGTTGCCTTGCCACCGGAGCACGCCACTTTCCCGTTGGCTTGCCACCGAAGCACGCCACTTTCCCGTTGGCTTGCCACCGGAGCACACCACTTTCCCGCTGGCTTGCCACTGGAGGACACCATCATCCATTTAATAAAATGGGCCTCACTTAGCTTTTTCTTTTATATAATGGGCCCATATAGTTTTTCATTGAATATATTGGGCCCCACATAACCTTACATTTAATATATATAATCGTCATATCATGTCTGTCTGTCTGTCCTTCTGTCCAGGAAGTCCTGCGTCGCTGATTGGTCCGACCGTGGTCAATCAGCGACGTGGGATTTCAGAAAAAGATGGCGGCCATTAGCGGCTCATCTGCCGCACGGAGGTCAGCGGCGATGCAGCCGGGAGATGACCGGCGCTAGCCGGTCAACTTCCGGCTCGCAGCAGAAGTACCCCGACCGGCGGCGGCGCTGATCTCCATGCGGCTACCATCGGGAAATCAGCGGTTAGGGCTGCTGATCTTCCGACGGCAAGTGTGAAGGGAGGACCGGGGAGCGGCGCCACCGGTCGGGATACTGCTGCTGCGAGCAGCCGGTCATCTCCCGGCTGCTCGCAGCGGAAGTACCCGCACAGGCAGCGCCGCTCCCCTGTCCTCACTAATACGATTCGGCGGCCGCGACCAATCAGCGATATTGGCTCCAAATTTAAACACCGCTCTGCACAGAGGTCAGTGGCAATGCAGCCGGTCATCTCCCAGCTGCTCGCAGCAGAAGTACCCCGACCGGCGGCGCCGCTGACCTCCATGCGGCTACCGTCGCTAGATCAGTGGCTAGGGCCGCTTATCTCCCGACGGCAAGTGTGAAGGGAGGACCGGGGAGCGGCGCCGCCGGTTGGGATACTTCTGCTGCGAGCAGCCAGTCATCTCCCGGCTGCTCACAGTGGAAGTACCCGCTCCCCGATTCTCAATAATACGATTCGCTGATTGGTCGCGGCCGCCGGCCGTGACCAATCACCGGTTTTGGCGCCAAATTTAAACATGCTCTCCGGTCCTCACTAACACGGTTCGCTGATTGGTCGCGGCCGGCCGCATACATATTCTAGAATACCCGATGAGTTAGAATCGAGCCACCATCTAGTTTAATATAATGGGCCACAAATTGCCTTCTAGTTATTACAAGAGGTCCTGCATAGTCTTCCATTTATTTTAATAGGCCCCATATAACCTTTCAGCATCTGAAACAACGGATACTGAAAGCCTGTGCTAGCATTTCTTCTGCGGTGTTGCTATCAGTGTGTCAAGAGTGGGAGAAGAGGGTTGCATTGACAATCCAACACAATGGGCAGTACTTTGAACACATTTTATAAGTGGTCATAAACTTGTAAAAAATTCATGAAAGAATAAAGTTATGTTAAAACCAAGCACACCATTGTATTTTCTTATGAAATTCTCAATGAGTTTGATGTGTCACATGACCCTCTTCCCATTGAAAAAAATAAAGTTAGATCCAAAATGACCGACTTCAAAATGGCCGCCATAGTCACCACCCATCTGGAAAAGTTTCCCCCTCCCATATACTAATGTGCCATAAACAGGAAGTTGACATCACCAACCATTCCCATTTAATTTAGGTGTATCCATATAAATTGCCCACCCTGTATTATTACCATTTTTATTATTGCTGTACATACTGTAGCTTTTCATTTAATTTATTAGGCCCCATACAGGCTTCCATTTAATATAATGGGCCCCACATAGCCTTCCATTTAATATAATGGGCCCCACATAGCCTTCCATTTAATTTAATGGGGTCCACATAGTCTTCCATATAATTTAATGGGGTCCACATAGCCTTCCATTTAATTTAATGGGGCCCACATATGTTTTTATTTAATATAAAGAGCCCCACATAAGCCCCTAATTAATATAATGGGCCCCACCTTGCTTTCCATATAAAATAATGGGTCCCACATAGCCCTCCCTTTTGTTATCATGAGCCTTACATATCACACCATTTCCCGATGGTCTGCCACCGAAGTACACCATTGGCTGCTAGGGTGCCACTGGAACACACTCTTTACAGTTGGGGTGCCAACAGAGCACACCTTTCACCATTAGCATGCCACTGGAGTACACTTTTTGCCACTGGCATGCCACTGAAGCACACCCTTTACCATTGGAGTACCATCGGGCACACCCTTTACCGTTGGCGTGCCATCGGAGAACTCTATTTCCCGTAGGCCTACCAGAGGGGCCCAATATGTGACCTTTTTTGCTTACCACCGGGGCACCCATCTTGAGCTTTTTAGCTTCCACCGGGGTGCACTCTTTGGCCTTTTAGCTTACCACCGGGGCACCCAACTTGGGCTTTTTAACTGCGACCGGGGTACACTCTGACCATTTTGCTTACCACCGGGGCACTCTTAGGCTTTTTTAGCCTGCCACCGGAGTGCACTTTTTGGCCTTATTGCTTACCACTGGGGCGCACTCTAGAGCTTTTTAGCCTGCCACCAGGGTGCATTCTTTGGCCCCTATTGCTTACCACTGGGGCGCATTCTAGAGCTGCTCAGTCTGCCACCAGGGTCTACTCTTTGGCCTTTTTGCCATTGGTGTGCCACCAGAGCACACCCTATGACGTTGGAGTGCCACCGGAGCACACCCTTTAACTTTGGAGTGCCACCGGAACACACAATTTGCCATTGGCAAAAGTATAATGGACCCCCACATAGAATTCTATAAAGTATAATGGCCCCCACATAGCCCTCTATATAGTATAATGAGCCGCACATTGCCTTCCATATACTATAATTTAATTTATTGGGCTCCACATAGCTTTTCATTTAATTTATTGAACCCCACATAACCTTCAATTTAATATAATAGGCCGCACTGGACTCCATTTAATATATTGGACCTGACATAGCCTTCCATGTAATAAAATGGGGCCAAAATATCCCTCTATTTAATATAATGGGCACCAAAAAGCCTTCCATGTTTTATATTGGGCACCACATAGCCCTCTATTTAATACAATTGGCCCCACTTAACCTTCCATTTAAAATATTGGGCCCCACATAGCTTTACATTTAATTTACTGGGCTCCATATAGGCTTCCATTTAATATAATGGGCCCCACATAACCCTCCATTTAATATAATAGTCCCCACATTGCCTTCCATTTATTATAATGGAGGCAAGATACATCTCTATTTAATATAATGGACAAAACATAGGCTTCCATTTAATATAATTGGTGCTACATAGCCCTTTATTTGATAAATGTGCCTCACATAGCCCTCCATATAATATTATGGGACCCGCAACGCTTTCCATTTAATTTAATAGGCCTCACATAGCCCTCAATTTAATACAGAGGGCCCCACAAAACCTTCCAGATAACATAGTGGGCCCCAATATAGCTTTCTTTTTAATGTATTGGTCCCCACATAGCCCTCTATTAAATATAATGGGCTCCACATAGCCTTCCATTTAATATCATGTGCCCCACATAGAATTTATCATAATTAAATGGGCCCCGCATAGCCTTCCATTAAATATAATGGAACACACATAGTCATCCATTTAATATAATGGGCCCCATATAGTCATACATTTATTATAATGGGCCATACGTAGCTCTCTCTTTAATATAATGGGCCCCACATAGCCATCCATTTAATATAATGGGCCCTACGTAGATGTCCCTTTAAGATAATGGGCCCCACATAGCTTTCCCTTTAATATAATGGGCCCCACATAGCTTTCCCTTTAATATAATAGGCCCCATATAGCTTTCTCTTTAATATAATGGGCCCCACATAGCTTTCCCTTTAATATAATGGGCCCACATAGCTTTCTCTTTAATATAATGGGCCCCACATAGCTTTCCCTTTAATATAATGGGCCCCACATAGCTTTCTCTTTAATATAATGGGCCCCACATAGCTTTCCCTTTAATATAATGGGCACCACATAGATTTTATTATTATATAATGGGCCCCACATAGCTTTCCCTTTAATATAATGGGCCCCACATAGCTTTCTCTTTAATATAATGGGCCCCACATAGCTTTCTCTTTAATATAATGGGCCGCACATAGCTTTCCCTTTAATATAATGGGCCCCACATAGCTATCCATTTAATATAATGGGCCCCACATAGCTTTTACTTTAATATAATGGGCCCCACACAGCTTTCTCTTTAATATAATGGGCCCCACATAGCTTTCTCTTTAATATAATGGGCCCCACATAGCTTTCTCTTTAATATAATGGGCCCCACATAGCTTTCTCTTTAATATAATGGGCCCCACATAGCTTTCTCTTTAATATAATGGGCCCCACATAGCTTTCTCTTTAATATAATGGGCCCCACATAGCTTTCTCTTTAATATAATGGGCCCCACATAGCTTTCCCTTTAATATAATGGGTCCACATAGCTTTCTCTTTAATATAATGGGCCCCACATAGCTTTCCCTTTAATATAATGGGCACCACATAGATTTTATTATTATATAATGGGCCCCACATAGCTTTCCCTTTAATATAATGGGCCCCACATAGCTTTCTCTTTAATATAATGGGCCGCACATAGCTTTCCCTTTAATATAATGGGCCCCACATAGCTATACCTTTAATATAATGGGCCCCACATAGCTTTTACTTTAACATAATGGGCCCCACATAGCTTTCTCTTTAACATAATGGGCCCCACATAGCTTTCCCTTTAATATAATGGGCCCCACATAGCTTTCCCTTTAATATAATGGGCCCCACATAGCTTTCCCTTTAATATAATGGGCCCCACATAGCTTTATCTTTAATATATTGGGCCCCACATAGCTTTCCCCTTAATATAATTGGCCCACATAGCTTTCCCTTTAATATAATGGGCACCACATAGATTTTATTATTATATAATGGGCCCCACATATCCGTCCCTTTAATATTATGGACCCCACATAGATTTATTATAATATAATGGGCCCCACATAGATTTATTATAATATAATGGGCCCCACCTAACCCTCCAGTTTATACACTGCAGTCGCTCTCTTTCTTCTCTTCTTTACCTAGTCCAGTCTTTCGTGACGACTTCCCGCCATGATTCGTCTTTGCAGTTTGCTGTCCAGGTTTCGGCTGCTCCGCACTTTTCAGCAGATCACCGCACTCCTGAAAAACAAAAATGTTACAAATATAAGCGACTTAAATAAATAATGCCACCCACTGTGCCACCAAATGCAAATATGTGCCACACTGTGCCCATGAGTATATCATTCACCGCATTGAAGTCTGCTCCACTGAGAATATAAATCAGTCGCTAGCTTGTGCCCCCGTTATAAATAGTGTTGAGCGAGCACTAAAATGCTCGGGTGCTCGAAGCTCGGCCCAAGCTCGCCGTGATACTCGAGTGCTCGACCCGAGCAACGAGCCCATGTTAGTCTATGGGAGACCCGAGCATTTTTGCGGCGGCACCCCCGGCAGTCTGTAGAAAGCCTAAAAAGTGCCCAAAATGATAGTGACAGTGCTCAGATGACATGGGGACAGCATGGGGATCGCCCCAGGAAGCATTTATGACCCCCAGGTCACTGTTGTCAACTATGTGTTCAGAGGTATTAAGCCACTTTTACAGGCTCATAAGAAAATGTTCAAAAACGAAAGTGAAACTTTTTTCCTGTGAAATATGTTAAGGAACATCCTTTCCAGGGTAAAGACTTGTGTATAAGGTAAAATAAATAACCAAAAACAAAAATACTCCTCCACACCTTGGGCTATGTTCACAAGTAGCATTTTTTATGCGTTTTTGCACTTTTGTATTGCTTTCAACTGTGACAAATGCATTCACCGGGAAATGTCATTTTAACATTTTACAACCTTATCTGGCCATGTGCTGTGTGACACATGCATACAGTGCTGAAAAGACATGGGAACAGCATGGGGAAGACCCCTGGAAGCATCTCTGACTCCCAGGTCACTGCCTTAAAGTGTGCCCATCAGAAGTGATCCTTGCCGCATCAGAAGATGCAGACTTGTAACTATCCCCGTGCAAGTCCTTGTCCCAGGGCAGTGTTCAATTGTACCTCCCCCATTCCTTGCAATGCAAGCGCAAATATGCAGCCAACCACCCACCCACCCCCAGGCTGCAATACCATACTGCTAGCTTGCACTTGAAATGGGACCTTTTAGTTTTGAGGAGGCCGAAGCTGGCCACTACCTCATGGCTGCTTCGGCAGCGAGGTATCCATACTCAGTCCCCAGCCGCCCGGCGGCCGGGTGTCCACACTCGGTCCCCAGCCGCCCCGCGGCTGGGTGTCCACACCTGGTCCCCAGCCGCCTGGGGGCGGCGGGGTGTCCATAGACGGTCCACAGCCACCCCGATTTCTCCGCGGCATATCCCCACACACTTTTCTTAGACTGGCCTGCTTTAGGGCAGCATTGGACGAGCCCACTAGAGAACCCGACTCCATCAGGGGAGGTGAGAGTGTCAAGGTGAGGAGCATGATGATGATAGAAGTTAGCATCTGCATTGTTTTGTTGGAATGCAAGCATAAGTGTGCAACCTGCCACCAACCCACCCCCAGGCTGCAATACCATACTGCTAGCTTGCGTGCACTTGAAATTGGGCCTTTTAGGCATATGGAGGCCGAAGGTGGCCACTACCTCATGGCTGCTTCGGCAGCGAGGTATCCATACTCAGTCCCAAGCCGCCAGGGGGCGGCCGGGTGTCCACACTCAGTCCCCAGCCGCCCCGCGGCCAGGTGTCCATAAACGGTCCCCAGCCGCCCTGATTTCACCGCGGAACATCCCCACACACTTTTCTTAGACTGGCCTGCTTTAGGGCAGCATTGGACGAGCCCACCAGAGAACCCGACTTCTCCGGTGGGCCCTGGCTTCTCTATCAGGGGAGTTGAGAGTGCCAAGGTGAGGAGCATGATGAGGATGATAGAAGTTAGCATCTGCTTTGTTTTCAAGGAATGCAAGCGCATGTATGTAGTAGCGGCTAGGCCTGAGGTGGTCAGCGTTTTGGTGCATATCCTACCTCCTCTGAGGATTGCTGGATGTTTTCCTGCTACTATCCAAGTTCTATGACTCTCGTTAAAACAAAGCTTCAAGTGATAAATGATGGATGAGGTAGTGGCAAAGGAGAAAGAGCAGGAGGAGCAGGGACCGTTCACATCAATATCAGGCCAGTCAACCACATATGTCTTGTAGGATATGTTTCTGTAACAAAAGGAGCGGTTCGGCTACACAGTTATAGGGCATACAGTGAGTGCAATGCCTACCAAAACTTTTGAGGCACTCCAATGCCCCTTGGAAATGACATGGAGGTCAGAGGGCCTTAACTAAACTTTTTATTCCATTTATAGCAACTGGGTCTCCTGTGCACTGTTGGCCTAAGCAGTGAATGGAAGGCTTTCCAAAAATTATGAGGAACTGCAATGCCCCTTGGAAATGACATGGAGGTCAGAGGGCCTTAACTAAACCGTTTTTCCATTTATAGCAACTGGGTCTCCTTTACACTGTTGGCCTAAGCAGTGAATGGAAGGCTTTCCAAAAATTATGAGGAACTGCAATGCCCCTTGAAACAGACGTGGATTACCGCATACTAAAAACCTTCTACCCATTATTGGGGAGTGTGTCTCCCTTAGTTTTCACCTTTGCATTGAAAAGCAAAAGCTGACTATAATTAGGAGGAAATGCAATGCCCGTTGGAAGAGTCGTGGAGATTAGAGGTAAGGTAATTAAAAACAACATTTCAATGCCCCTTGGAAGACCTGTGGAGTTCAGAGTGGCTTAAGAAGACGCTTTTAATGCCCCTTTGAAGAGACGTGGAGGTCACAGTAGCTTAACAAGACGGTTTTAATGCCCCTTACAAGAGCCATACAGTACAGCATCTTAAAAACATTATTCCCATTATTGGGGAGTGGGTCTCCCATAGTATTTGCTTATGCCTTCCAAGCAAAAGCTTCCAAAAATTATGAGGAAATGCAATGCCCGTTCGAAGAGTCGTGGAGGTCCCAGTAGCTTAACAAGACACTTTTAATGCCCCTCAGAAGAGACGTGGAGGACAGAGTTGTATAACAAGACGCTTTTAATGCCCCTTACAAGACACGTGGAGGTCAGAGTGGTATAACAAGACGCTTTTAATGCCCCTCAGAAGAGACGTGGAGGTCAGAGTGGTATAACAAGACGGTTTTAATGCCCCTTACAAGAGACGTGGAGGTCAGAGTGGTATAACAAGATGGTTTTAATGCCCCTCAGAAGAGACGTGGAGGTCAGAGTGGTATAACAAGATGGTTTTAATGCCCCTTACAAGACACGTGGAGGTCAGAGTGGTATAACAAGACGGTTTTAATGCCCCTTACAAGAGACGTGGAGGTCAGAGTGGTATAACAAGACTCTTTTAATGGCCCTCAGAAGAGACGCGGAGGTCAGAGTGGTATAACAAGACGCTGTTAATGCCCCTTACAAGAGACGCTCATTATTCTGGCATTTGGCAATATTAAAAATTATGGTAATCCTAATTGACCTAAAATGGGAAAGGTTTATTCTGATTTCATGTCAGATATTGAGAAAAACATGCAGATGTGTCTATTTATACAGTGTATGGAAACTTCTGATTTCAACTGTATGTATATATATATATATATATATATATATATATATATATATATATATATACACACGGCGAAGCTCACACACCACAACACCCACAGCAGAGGAACGGGCTGCACACACACCTGCTCCTGTGAGTGCTGTGAGAGCCCCTCATATCGCTGCTGGCTCCGCCCCTCATGTCGCTGTTGGCTCCGCCCCTCACATCGCTGCTGGCTCCGCCTCTCATATCACTGCTGGCTCCGCCCCTCATGTCGCTGTTGGCTCCGCCCCTCATATCACTGCTGGCTCCGCCCCTCACATCGCTGCTGGCTCCGCCCATCAGCCGCTCACAGTCCTCAGCAATATGGAGACTTCCGCACTGATCAGAATCCTCGGGGGCGTGGCCTGTCACTGTAGTCACACAAGGGTTGTCATGGAGATCTCAAGGGAAGGCAGGTGGGCGGGGCTTAGAGCAGGAAGCAGAAGCCGTGCAGTGTGATTGGCTCCTTACCTTCTGCCAGTAATGGAGCAGATATATGGCTCCTATATAATGGAGGGGGCTCAGGAGGGGTTCCCCACCCTAAAGGTCAGGGGATAAATAATACTGGACATGAACGAGGGCAGGAGGACATTATTCTATATTGTAAGAAATCTGATTTCTTCTTTCCTCGCAGTTTTTCCTGTGCAAGGCCACATGTATTGTGCGATAATCTGTGAATATGGGGGGATCTGCTCCTCACATCCACATCAATCCCCCCACGTCTGAGCTCTCCCTTACAGGGGTCTTCTGCTCTGCACACTGATGCCGTATCCATGGAGATGACATCATGGCCGGTACATGTGGATCTCCCCGATGGGACCCTCATGTATCTGGAGGACGAGGCACTGCTGCTCCTCGGGGAGAGGGGGCACAATTCCTGTACACATGATACAGGGGCTTCTGCCATCTCTGGGCTGAGAATAATGCTGGCAGCGCGCAGTCTACATGATGTGAGGATTACAAGTCTGCAGTCACAGAGAGTCACACAGATGACTGCAGCCTTCAGCTTCACACCGGACAATCCCTTTAAATACATGTATATTGGTCTAAAAATACTTTTTACTATTTTGCTTCATGTAACATTTGCTCTGTTCGGCCTTTACCAGCTTTTTGTTTCCCAGCAGCACATTGATGGCTGCAGAATGAGTTAACTTGAGATTCAGTCAGTGAGCTCCTTATGATGTGGAGTTTCCAGCTCTTTTATTTCTGCGATGATTTATGACTGAATCAGAGATCAGCCCAACTTTCATGCTGGTCTGTGAACATAATCAGTATAATGACCCTACTGTACCCGACCTCAACTCCCAGTGTAAAGTATGATCCCCCAACTGCCCCACACCTCTCCACACTCCATAGAGTATAAGACTCT
Source organism: Phyllobates terribilis (assembly GCF_046119375.1). NCBI lineage: Eukaryota > Metazoa > Chordata > Amphibia > Anura > Dendrobatidae > Phyllobates > Phyllobates terribilis. The sequence continues at coordinate 716,903 of NW_027363450.1, read as the reverse complement.
CGCCATGGTTCTCCACACAGTATAAGGCACTCGCCATGGTCCTCCACGCAGTATAATGCACTCCCTCGTGGTCCTCCACGCAGTATAATGCACTCCCTCGTGGTCCTCCACGCAGTATAATGCACTCCCACGTGGTCCTCCACACAGTACAATGCACTCCCCCATGGTCCTTCACACAGTTCAATGCACTACCCCATGGTCCTCCACACAGTACAATGCACTCCCCCATGGTCCTCCACACAGTACAATGCACTACCCCATGGTCCTCCACACAGTACAAGGCACTCCCCCATGGTCCTCCACACAGTACAATGTACTCCCCCATGGTCCTCCACACAGTATAATGCACTCCGCCATGGTCCTCCACACAGTACAATGCATTCCCCCATGGTCCTCCACACAGTACAATGCACTCCCCCATGGTCCTCCACACAGTACAATGCACTCCCCCATGGTCCTTCACACAGTCCAATGCACTACCCCATGGTCCTCCACACAGTACAATGCACTCCCCCATGGTCCTCCACACAGTACAATGCACTCCCCCATGGTCCTCCACACAGTACAATGTACTCCCCCATGGTCCTCCACACAGTATAATGCACTCCGCCATGGTCCTCCACACAGTACAATGTATTCCCCCATGGTCCTCCACACAGTACAATGCACTCCCCCATGGTCCTCCACACAGTACAATGCACTCCCCCATGGTCCTCCACACAGTACAATGTACTCCCCCATGGTCCTCCACACAGTACAATGCATTCCCCCATGGTCCTCCACACAGTACAATGCACTCCCCCATGGTCCTCCACATAGTACAATGCACTCCCCCATGGTCCTCCACACAGTATAAGACACTCGCCATGGCTCCCCACTCAGTATAATGCATTCCTCCATGGTCCTGTACGCAGTATAATGCAGCCCCCCATAGGGTAAAATGCAGCCCCAGTCCTCCAGTATTATGAGTACTCACTGATTTAAAAATAAATACATACTTACCGCTCCTCGTTCCCCGCTGCTTCAGTCTCTGCAGCTGATCACCTCAGCAGCTGCCAGCTCCACTGTCTGACACAGCGTGGCGCGTCATCATGCCGCTGCGTCAGACGCAGAGGAGGAATGATGGGAGAGGGAGTGTCACATGATGCTCCCTCCTCCAGGTTTTCGTGGGCCCCGGGCGAAAGAGTCTCAGTGGCCCCTTTAACACAGCCAACCATTCATGATGCACAGATACAGCAGAGAAATTATAGATATAGATATAGTACAATGCCAAACATTTCACTGACTCCTTACATTTCATGAGTGATATCTATTGTAAATTCTACAATAGCTCAGAAACCGGTGAATCCTCACAGCGCACAGTGCAGACCGGACAGTATAGTCCTCCATACAGTGTTATGGCACCACTAAGTCCTCCATACAATATTATGGGCACCACATAGTCCTCCATACAGTATTATGAGCCCCATATAATGCTCCATACAAAATACTGGATCCCATATAATTCACCATAGAGAATACTGCCTGGTCCCCATGTAATGCCATATGCAGGCTGGACCCCATACAGAGGCCCCACAAGCCCGCTGCATCCCCCACGGGGCCCCCACAAGCCTTCTGCATCCCCCCCCGGGGCCCCCACAAGCCTTCTGCATCCCCCCGGGGCCCCCACAAGCCTGCAGCACCCCCCCCAGAGGACCCAGAAGCCTGCAGCATCCCCCCCCAGAGCACCCACAAGCCTGCAGCACCCCCCCCCCCAGAGCACCCACAAGCCCACAGCATCCCCCCCAGGGCCCCACAAGCCCGCAGCATCCCACCCAGAGCACCCACAAGCCCACAGTATCCCCCCAAGGGCCCCCACAAACCCACAGCATCCCCCCCAGGGCCCCAGAAGCCCACAGCATACCCCCAGGGCCCCCACAAGCCCACAGCATCCCCCCCAGGGCCCCACAAGCCCGCAGCATCCCCCCCAGAGCACCCACAAGCCCACAGCATCCTCCCCGGGGCCCCACAAGCCCGCAGCATCTCCCCCAGGGCCCCACAAGCTCGCAGCATCCCCCCCAGAGCCCCCACAAGACCGCAAAATCCCCCTTAGGGCCCCCACAAGCCCGCAGCATCCCCCCCAGAGCCCTCACAAGCCCACAGCATCCCCTTAGGGCCCGCACAAGCACACATTATCCCTGCATTATTCCCCAGAGCCCCCTAAGATCTCCACAAGCATTAATTAACCCCACCAGACTGCCCTCCAGCATTAACCCCCCCAAATCCCTCACTCGCAAGTATCAAGCCCCCTCACCCCAAAAACAACAAGAAGAAAAGACATCAGACCAGCAATTAATAGAACAATCTCCTGTTTCTCAGCTTAGGATACTGACCTCCTCCTGCAGCTTCACCGGCAGCTCTGTCTCTGCATGAGACTCTGGCATCTGGTGCTGAACTAGAACACGCCCCCGGAAATGACATCATACCTGGAAGGATCCCATACATTCTAGCGTCTAGGGCACCGGAAGAGGTAAGTATTGTGTCGGCCGGTGCCCTGAGCAGGCGGGGGTGGCCCATGGCGCGCCGGGATGCCCGACGGCGAGTAAGCCCCCCGCCTGCTCAGGGCCCCTCCGCTTGCCTGGGTGCAGGAGGGGGACCTGATGCAGGGGTACACAGTGCAGGCGACTGCTATGGGGCCCCCCCAGCTCACGGGCCCCATAGCAGTCGCGTGGCCTGCCGCCATTGGCGGGACGCCACTGGGTACAATGGTGTCTGGCCTGGACAATCCTCTGTAAGGGAAACCAAGTCCAAACTGATAGATTTTCCCAGCACTGATACATTGTAGCAAACGGTCAGGACAGGAGGGGGATCGTCTAGACTGAATACCATTGTAATAAATGCTCCGCTGCTGTCAGGATTAGATTTTTTTCAGGTTCTGGATATTAACAAGAATGATTTTATTCTCAGACAACAAGCAGAGATCTTACAAATGGCAGAAAAGTGGAATAATCCTTCATTGCAGAGAGGAGAACTTTCCTCCTGTATCCGGCGGATCGTCCTGTGGCTGAGAACAGTCTTTGCGGAGCGATTCCTCCCTATGAGGTGAACGTCGGCGCGGTGGAGCTGCTGTATCAGCCACGGAGGGGAATGAAGAGCAAGAAAGATTTATCCCTCATCCTGGAGGATCCGGAACTGAAGACTGCGGAGATCAAAGCTGAAGGTGAAGCCACATGTGATCTGTATACATCGGCAAAGGGGCCGTCACATGAGGAAATCCCCCCATATATATGGAGATGGCGATCTGTGGGGGCCGGACACAGAATGGGTGTGTGGTGTAACCAAAGAGAACACTAAGTCAGCACAGGAGCTGTGTACACAAAACGGAAGCCTTCTGCAAAGTTACTTTATTCTCTTTATCCCCTTCCCGACATCCGCAGAATTTAAGTGTCGCAATTCCAATGAGTTGTGGATTTTTGGTTCAAGTTGCCCAACGGGACCAAAAAATAATGTGATAGAAAAGGATTAAAATTGAAATTTATATATATAAAAAAAATCCTTTGAAATTTCCTCCCTCCATTTGTCAATACAAAGCAAGACTAAAAGATTATATATATATATATTTATTTATTTAGTATTGACACACTGACAAAAAGTCCATCTATCAAATCATAAATATATTAACCCCTACAGCAAATGCCCAACAGCAAAGATAATCTAAACACCCAGTTTTTTTTTTCTTTTTGGGTAATTTTACCTCCCAAAAAATGCATCAAAAAGAGATGAAAAGTTTGTAGACAGCAGAGAATGGCATCAATAACCCCCGCAGGTCGGCGAGCAGAAAGCGAACCTCGCCCAGATTCATCAGCAGAAACATGGAACAAATGCAGGGTCTCACAAAATGGTGGCACAATACCGGGTTATTTATTACTGTTTGGTGACACCATAATACGGCAATTCTGGCTTCTTAATTTATTTTTCCGCTATTTAACGTGCGGTTTAAATAATTTGGGCTTTGATAGGTCGGACTTTTACAGACACGACAATATAAAATGTTTCTTTTTTAATTTCTTTTTTTTTACCTCGGAAAATAGGGGTGATTTAACATTTTTGTTTATTTTTTTTCCTTTGTAAAACTTTTTTCTTTTTTTTCCATTTTTACTTTATTTTTTTATGTCCCCTTAGGCCTAGGGCACTTGAACCTGCAATCTCTTGACTGCTTATTCTATATACAGTAATCCTCTAGTAATGCAGTATACAGTTTATATGATTAAGTCCAGACTGTGGATGAACTTCACAGGAGTACCAAGATGGCAGCCATGCAGGCCTTCACCATTCCCCTGACTGCCATTGTCATCCATTTCCTGACGATAGCGCAATATAAATGCCGCTGTTGGCTCAGGTGGCCACAGTCTACTCAAGTCGCTGCTGTCGGCTCAGGTCACCGCTGTTCTGGGCTGGCTGGCAAATTGCACACAGTAGCAACCCATCCTTATTGAGTTTTATCTATGGCTGATTCATAAAGTGAGTAAAGGTTACAAAGCTTTAAAAAGATAAAGCCGGTGTTATGATGTAATAGTTGAGGTCAAATGCCGACTAGATTCTCATCCACTTCTATCAGTGGGCTACTCAGAGAGGTGTCTGAGACTCTAGTCAGCATGTGACCAGGCTCGGACTGGCCTGCTGGGGAATTCCCTGGTGGGCCCGACTGCAGGGCCAGCACTGACAAGAGAAGGAAGGCTCCTCCCACTCCTACCCTAGCACAGCTATGCACTTGTCTACATTGTGTTCAAAATTATTATGCAAATAATATTTTCTCAGATTTTCCCAAATTTCCTATATGAATTGCAGTCATTGTAATTTTCCAGTCCAATAACTATTAGAGTACAATTGAAAGGTTTTTGTACAAACTGCCTATGATAGCAGTATATTTTAAAAAAAATTAAATACTCAAACTGCACTCAAAATGCATGTTCCAAATTATTATGCACAGCAGAGTTTTCAACCTTTTCATTTTAATAAAGAACAAAAAAATGGTCATTTTTGAAATTATAAGCATTAGCAGGTTATTACAAACTGAAATCAAACAGTTTTCAACTCAAAACTTTATTCTAGGTGATGTTACATTTGCACATAGGACCCCTTGTTCGAAAGGAGCTTCTGAACTCTCTCGTCCATTGATTTTGTCAGGTTTTGGATGGTTTCTGCTTCAATTGTTTTGCATGAGGACAGATTACCCTCCCAGAGCTGTTGCTTAGATGTGAACTGCCTCCCGCCATCATAGACACTCCTTTTGATGATGCTCCAGAGGTTCTCAATGGGGTTGAGGTCAGGGGAGCATGGGGGCCACACCATAAGTTTGTCCCCTTTTATGCCCATAGCAGCCAGAGATGCAGATGTGTTATGTGCAGCATGAGACGGGGCATTATCATGCATGAAATGATCTCGATGGTCCAGATGGATGGAGTGGAGGATGGCTGGTTGATGGACACCCCATGCAAACACGGCTACGGCACCAACAAGGAGGAGGTGGAGTAATGTTTTGGGCTGGAATCATGGGGAGAGAGATTGTCGGCCCCTTTAGGATCCCTGAAGGGGTAAAGATGAACTCCATAATGTATGTTGAGTTTCTCAAACAGCACTTCCTGCCATGGTTCAAGAAGAAGAACCGTGCATTCCGCAGCAAGATCATTTCATGCATGATAATGCCCCGTCTCATGCTGCACATAACACATCTGCATCTCTGGCTGCTATGGGCATAAAAGGGGACAAACTTATGGTGTGACCCCCATGCTCCCCTGACCTCAACCCCATTGAGAACCTCTGGAGCATCATCAGAAGGAGTGTCTATGATGGCGGGAGGCAGTTCACATCTAAGCACCAGCTCTGGGAGGGTATTCTGTCCTCATGCAAAACAATTGAAGCAGAAACCATCCAAAACCTGACAAATTCAATGGACGAGAGAGTTCAGAAGCTCCTTTCGAACAAGGGGTCCTATGTGCAAATGTAACATCACCTCGAATAAAGTTTTGAGTTGAAAACTGTTTGATTTCAGTTTGTAATAACCTGCTAATGCTTAGAATTTCAAAAATGACCATTTTTTTGTTCTTTATTAAAATGAAAAGGTTGAAAACTCTGCTGTGCATAATAATTTGGAACATGCATTTTGAGTGCAGTTTGAGTGTTTTATTTTTTTAAAAATATACTGTTATCATAAGCAGTTTGTACAAAAACCTTTCAATTGTACTCTAATAGTTATTTGACTGGAAAATTACAATGACTTCAATTCATATAGGTAATTTGGGAAAATCTGAGAAAATATTATTTACATAATTTGGAACACAGTGTATATACCGTATGCTGTGTGTGTGGGGGGGACTTGTCTATATACCGTATGCTGTGTGGGGGGGGGGACTTGTCTATATATTATGTGTGTGGGGGACTTGTCTATATACAGTATGCTGTGTGTGGGGGACTTGTCTATATACCGTATGCTGTGTGGGGGGGACTTGTCTATATACCGTATGTTGTGTGTGGGGAGACTTGTCTATATACCGTATGCTGTGTGGGGGGGACTTGTCTATATACTGTATTCTGTGTGTGGGGGACTTGTCTATATACCGTATGCTGTGTGTGGGGGGACTTGTCTATATACCGTATGCTGTGTGTGGGGGGACTTGTCTATATACCATATGCTGTGTGGGGGGACTTGTCTATATACCGTATGCTGTGTGTGGGGGGGACTTGTCTATATACCGTATGCTGTGTGGGGGGGGGACTTGTCTATATATTATGTGTGGGGGGGACTTGTCTATATACCGTATGCTGTGTGGGGGACTTGTCTATATACAGTATGCTGTGTGTGGGGGACTTGTCTATATACTGTATGCTGTGTATGGGGGACTTGTCTATATACTGTATGCTGTGTGGGGGGACTTGTCTATATACCGTATGCTGTGTGTGGGGGGACTTGTCTATATACCGTATGCTGTGTGTGGGGGGACTTGTCTATATACCGTATGCTGTGTGTGGGGGGACTTGTCTATATACCGTATGCTGTGTGTGGGGGGACTTGTCTATATACCGTATGCTGTTTGTGGGGGCTTGTCTATATACTGTATGCTGTGTGTGGGGGACTTGTCTATATACAGTATGCTGTGTGTGGGGGACTTGTCTATATACAGTATGCTGTGTGTGGGGGACTTGTCTATATACCATATGCTGTGGGGGGGGACTTGTCCCAGCTCCGTCCTGGGACCTGTATTGTTCAACATCTTTATCAATGATTTAGATGAAGGAATTGAGGGTAAACTGATTAAATTTGCTGATGACACAAAGCTAGGAGGGATAGCTAATACTAGAGAAGAGAGAGAGAGGATTCAAAAAGACCTAAATAAACTGGAGCAGTGGGCAGCAACCAACAGAATGGTTTTTAACAGGGAAAAATGCAAAGTACTACATCTGGGCAATAAAAATGAAAAAAGCATATACAGAATGGGAGGAATAGAGCTAAGCAACAGTACATGTGAAAAAGACTTAGGTATACTAATAGATCATAGACTGAACATGAGTCAACAGTGTGATGCAGCAGCAAAAAAGGCAAATACAATTCTGGGATGTATTAACAGAAGCATACAGTCTAGATCACGTGAAGTCATTATCGGTCTTTACTCCTCTTTGGTCAGACCTCATCTGGAATACTGTGTACAGTTTTGGGCACCACATTTTAAAAAAGACATAGACAAACTGGAGCAAGTTCAGAGAAGAGCGACCAGAATGGTGACTGGTCTGCAAACCATGTCCTATGAGGAACGGTTGCAGGATTTGGGAATGTTTAGCTTGCAAAAAAGAAGACTGAGAGGAGACTTAATAGCTGTCTACAAATATGTCAAGGGCTGTCACATTGTAGAAGGATCATCTTTATTCTCATTTGCACAAGGAAAGACTAGAAGCAATGGGATGAAACTAAATGGGAGGAGACACAGATTAGATATTAGAAAAAACTTTTTGACAGTTAGGGTGATTAATGAGTGGAACAGGCTGCCACGAGAGGTGGTGAGTTCCCCTTCAATGGACATCTTCAAACAGAGGCTGGACAGACATCTGTCTGAGATGATCTAGTGAATCCTGCTTTGAGCAGGGGGTTGGACCAGATGACCCAGGAGGTCCCTTCCAACTCTACCATTCTATGATTCTATGACTTGTCTATATACTGTATGCTGTGCGTGGGGGACTAGTCTATATACCGTATGCTGTGTATGGGGGACTTGTCTATATACCGTATGCTGTGTGGGGGGGGACTTGTCTATATACCATATGCTGTGTATGGGGGACTTGTCTATATACTGTATGCTGTGCGTGGGGGACTTGTCTATATACTGTATGCTGTGTGTGGGGGGGACTTGTCTATATACAGTGTAATGCACACGCCTGGGCTGAGTGGCGTGTGCGTGTGTGTATGTAGTGATTCCACTGTGCCATGAACCGGACAGTGCCTGGAGGGGCGTAACTAAGTATCTGCCCGATCCGACCAAGGTCGCATGACGGCATACGACGCCAGTGCACCAGGGAGGAACCGATCAGAGGGACCAGGGTCTACTCCAGGTCAGACTCTGGACACGGCTGTTGACCCACACCGGGGAATACAGGAACAGGCAGACTAGAGCGCAGGCTGGGTAGGGTCCAGTACAGACTGGGAGACAAATTCGAAACCGCAGACGCGGGGGACAGGGCAGAGCAAAGCGAAACCGCAGACGCGGGGGACAGGGCAGAGCAAAGCGAAACCGCAGACGCGGGGGACAGGGCAGAGCAAAGCGAAACTGCAGACGCGGGGGACAGGGCAGAGCAAAGCGAAACCGCAGACGCGGGGGACAGGGCAGAGCAAAGCGAAACCGCAGACGAGGGGGACAGGGCAGAGCAAAGCGAAACCGCAGACGCGGGGGACAGGGCAGAGCAAAGCGAAACCGCAGACGCGGGGGACAGGGCAGAGCAAAGCGAAACCGCAGACGCGGGGGACAGGGCAGAGCAAAGCGAAACCGCAGACGCGGGGGACAGGGCAGAGCAAAGCGAAACCGCAGACGCGGGGGACAGGGCAGAGCAAAGCGAAACCGCAGACGCGGGGGACAGAGCAGAGCAAAGCGAAACCGCAGACGCGGGGGACAGGGCAGAGCAAAGCGAAACCGCAGACGCGGGGGACAGGGCAGAGCAAAGCGAAACCGCAGACGCGGGGGACAGGGCAGAGCAAAGCGAAACCGCAGACGCGGGGGACAGGGCAGAGCAAAGCGAAACCGCAGACGCGGAGGGGACAGGGCTCTGTTCACACGGAACAGACTAGAAGGGAAAGGCAGAACCAGATACCCACAGGGTACTTGCAGAGAAGTAGCGAGTGGACCACAAACTCACAAACGGAAGTACAGTGACAACGAGCAGGAGTTAGGTACGAGTTCAGACTCTGCAGAAAAAGGGAAGTTACGGACACAGAGAAAAACAAAGCAAGCTAGGAGAGTATTCAGACAAGAACAGACACAGCAGCAAGATAAAGGAGCGGGTCTAGGTATGCGGCCCCTAGAAGGCGGAACGAACAGGCAGGAGCAAGTTCACACAGGCCTGGAAATACAGCCTCCAGGATAGGCAGAAGACAACAGGCTAGAAGATAATACAGACAGGACACAGTTCAGACACGGGAACTGATACCGAAGGCAGGAAACATAAACAGGACCTGGCATATCAGTAACCAAAGGCCAACTGACAGAACACAATGCTCAGGCATGGGTTAATTGGAGCAGCTGGTTTAAATACCAGATGATAGACAGCAATAGGCTGAGGACGCACAAGGGGTGTGCCTGCAGCAGGTACAAAGAGCAAGAAGTGATCGGGAGCCGCCCTTAAGCAGCAGAAGCAGAGGCTAACAGACAGCACGGAGGGAAGCCAGACTAGCAGACTGGACTGGAGATCAAGTGCGCGCTCTTGCACAGTGGGAGATGGACCACTATGCAAGGACGCCGCCAGGTATGTTACATACAGTATGCTGTGTGTGGGGGACTTGTCTATATACCGTATGCTGTGTGTGAGGGGGACTTGTCTATTTACTGTATGCTGTGTGTGGGGGACTTGTCTATATACTGTATGCTGTGTATGGGGGACTTGTCTATATACTGTATGCTGTGTGTGGGGGACTTGTCTATATACTGTATGCTGTGTGTGGGGGACTTGTCTATATACCGTATGCTGTGTGTGGGGGACTTGTCTATATACCGTATGCTGTGTATGGGGGACTTGTCTATATACTGTATGCTGTGTGTGGGGGACTTGTGTATATACTGTATGCTGTGTGTGGGGGACTTGTCTATATACTGTATGTTGTTTGTGGGGGACTTGTCTATATACCGTATGCTGTGTGTGGGGGACTTGTCTATATACTGTATGCTGTGTGTGGGGGAGCAGTGGGCAGCAACCAACAGAATGGTTTTTAACAGGGAAAAATGCAAAGTACTACATCTGGGCAATAAAAATGAAAAAAGCATATACAGAATGGGAGGAATAGAACTAAGCAACAGTACATGTGAAAAAGACTTAGGTATACTAATAGATCATAGACTGAACATGAGTCAACAGTGTGATGCAGCAGCAAAAAAGGCAAATACAATTCTGGGATGTATTAACAGAAGCATACAGTCTAGATCACGTGAAGTCATTATCGGTCTTTACTCCTCTTTGGTCAGACCTCATCTGGAATACTGTGTACAGTTTTGGGCACCACATTTTAAAAAAGACATCGACAAACTGGAGCAAGTTCAGAGAAGAGCGACCAGAATGGTGACTGGTCTGCAAACCATGTCCTATGAGGAACGGTTGCAGGATTTGGGAATGTTTAGCTTGCAAAAAAGAAGACTGAGAGGAGACTTAATAGCTGTCTACAAATATGTCAAGGGCTGTCACATTGTAGAAGGATCTTCTTTATTCTCATTTGCACAAGGAAAGACTAGAAGCAATGGGATGAAACTAAATGGGAGGAGACACAGATTAGATATTAGAAAAAACTTTTCGACAGTTAGGGTGATTAATGAGTGGAACAGGCTGCCACGAGAGGTGGTGAGTTCCCCTTCAATGGACGTCTTCAAACAGAGGCTGGACAGACATCTGTCTGAGATGATTTAGTGAATCCTGCTTTGAGCAGGGGGTTGGACCAGATGACCCAGAAGGTCCCTTCCAACTCTACTATTCTATGATTCTATGACTTGTCTGTATACCGTATGCTGTGTGTGGGGGACTTGTCTATATACCGTATGCTGTGTGTGGGGGACTTGTCTATATACCGTATGCTGTGTGTGGGGGACTTGTCTATATACTGTATGCTGTGTGTGGGGGACTTGTCTATATTCTGTATGTTGTGTGGGGGGGACTTGTCTATATACCGTATGCTGTGTGTGGGGGACTTGTCTATATACCGTATGCTGTGTGTGGGGGACTTGTCTATATACTGTATGCTGTGTGTGGGGGACTTGTCTATATACCGTATGCTGTGTGGGGGGGACTTGTCTATATACTGTATGCTGTGTGTGGGGGACTTGTCTATATACTGTATGCTGTGTGTGGGGGACTTGTCTATATACCGTATGCTGTGTGGGGGGGACTTGTCTATATACTGTATGCTGTGTGTGGGGGACTTGTCTATATACCGTATGCTGTGTGGGGGGGACTTGTCTATATACCGTATGCTGTGTGTGGGGGACTTGTCTATATACTGTATGCTGTGTGTGGGGGACTTGTCTATATACCGTATGCTGTGTGTGGGGGACTTGTCTATATTCCGTATGCTGTGTGTGGGGGACTTGTCTATATACCGTATGCTGTGTGTGGGGGACTTGTCTATATACCGTATGCTGTGTGTGGGGGACTTGTCTATATTCCGTATGCTGTGTGTGGGGGACTTGTCTATATACCGTATGCTGTGTGAGGGGGACTTGTCTATATACCATATGCTGTGTGTGGGGGACTTGTCTATATACCGTATGCTGTGTGTGGGGGACTTGTCTATATACCGTATGCTGTGTGTGTGGGGGTCTTGTCTATATACCGTATGCTGTGTGTGGGGGACTTGTCTATATACCGTATGCTGTGTGTGGGGGACTTGTCTATATACCGTATGCTGTGTGTGGGGGACTTGTCTATATACTGTATGCTGTGTGTGGGGGACTTGTCTATATTCTGTATGTTGTGTGGGGGGGACTTGTCTATATACCGTATGCTGTGTGTGGGGGACTTGTCTATATACCATATGCTGTGTGTGGGGGACTTGTCTATATACCGTATGCTGTGTGGGGGGGACTTGTCTATATACTGTATGCTGTGTGTGGGGGACTTGTCTATATACTGTATGCTGTGTGTGGGGGACTTGTCTATATACCGTATGCTGTGTGGGGGGGACTTGTCTATATACCGTATGCTGTGTGTGGGGGACTTGTCTATATACTGTATGCTGTGTGTGGGGGACTTGTCTATATACCGTATGCTGTGTGTGGGGGACTTGTCTATATTCCGTATGCTGTGTGTGGGGGACTTGTCTATATACCGTATGCTGTGTGTGGGGGACTTGTCTATATACCGTATGCTGTGTGTGGGGGACTTGTCTATATTCCGTATGCTGTGTGTGGGGGACTTGTCTATATACCGTATGCTGTGTGAGGGGGACTTGTCTATATACCATATGCTGTGTGTGGGGGACTTGTCTATATACTGTATGCTGTGTGTGGGGGACTTGTCTATATTCTGTATGTTGTGTGGGGGGGACTTGTCTATATACCGTATGCTGTGTGTGGGGGACTTGTCTATATACCGTATGCTGTGTGTGGGGGACTTGTCTATATACCGTATGCTGTGTGTGGGGGACTTGTCTATATATCGTATGCTGTGTGGGGGGGACTTGTCTATATACTGTATGCTGTGTGTGGGGGACTTGTCTATATACTGTATGCTGTGTGTGGGGGACTTGTCTATATACCGTATGCTGTGTGGGGGGGACTTGTCTATATACCGTATGCTGTGTGTGGGGGACTTGTCTATATACTGTATGCTGTGTGTGGGGGACTTGTCTATATACCGTATGCTGTGTGTGGGGGACTTGTCTATATTCCGTATGCTGTGTGGGAGGGACTTGTCTATATACTGTATGCTGTGTGTGGGGGACTTGTCTATATACCGTATGCTGTGTGTGGGGGACTTGTCTATATACCGTATGCTGTGTGTGGGGGACTTGTCTATATTCCGTATGCTGTGTGTGGGGGACTTGTCTATATACCGTATGCTGTGTGAGGGGGTCTTGTCTATATACCATATGCTGTGTGTGGGGGACTTGTCTATATACCGTATGCTGTGTGTGGGGGACTTGTCTATATACTGTATGCTGTGTGTGGGGGACTTGTCTATATACCGTATGCTGTGTGTGGGGGACTTGTCTATATACTGTATGCTGTGTGGGGGGGGACTTGTCTATATACTTTATGCTGTGTGGGGGACTTGTCTATATACTGTATGCTGTGTGTGGGGGACTTATGTATATACTGTATGCTGTGTGTGGGGGACTTGTCTATATACCGTATGCTGTGTGGGGGTCTTGTCTATATTCCGTATGCTATGTGGTGGGGGAGGGGGTGCTGGACTTGGTTCTCTTTGCTATATGTGGGGGAGCGGGGACCTGGATAAATATGCTATACATGGAGGAGGGGACCTTGGCTATATACTTTGTGTGGGGGAGCGGGGACCTGGCTATATACTTTGTGTGGGGGAGCGGGGACCTGGCTATATACTTTGTGTGGGGGAGCGGGGACCTGGATAAATATGCTATACATGGAGGAGGGGATCTTGTCTATATACTTTGTGTGGGGGAGCGGGGACCTTGTCTATATACTTTGTGTGGGGGAGCGGGGACCTGGCTATATAGTTTGTGTGGGGGAGCGGGGACCTGGCTATATACTTTGTGTGGGGGAGCGGGGACCTGGCTATATACTTTGTGTGGGGGAGCGGGGATCTTGTCTATATACTGTATGTGGGGGAGCGGGGACCTGGCTATATACTTTGTGTGGGGGAGCGGGGATCTTGGCTATATACTGTGTGTGAGGGAGCGGGGACCTGGCTATATACTGTGTGTGGGGGAGCGGGGATCTTGGCTATATACTTTGTGTGGGGGAGCGGGGATCTTGGCTATATACTGTGTGTGGGGGAGCGGGGACCTGGCTATATACTTTGTGTGGGGGAGCGGGGACCTGGCTATATACTGTGTGTGGGGGTGCGGGGACCTTGGCTATATACTGTGTGTGGGGGAGCGGGGACCTGGCTATATACTTTGTGTGGGGGAGCTGGGACCTGGCTATATACTTTGTGTGGGGGAGCAGGGACCTGGCTATATACTGTGTGTGGGGGAGCGGGGATCTTGGCTATATACTGTGTGTGGGGGAGCGGGGACCTGGCTATATGTGGTAGGTGTGGGGCAGTTGATGTTACGGGGGCAGCTTTATTGTGAATGTATATGTAGTGGGTACAATGTGGAGGACTCTTTATAGATCACAGACATCATATGTGCTGATCAGGAGCCTTTCTGTGAATGCGATGTGTCAGGTCAGAGCTGCACTATTGCTAGATGATCTTGTGGGTGAACGTCTCATTCACACGTCTGTTTTTTTACATCCATGTTATTGACAGACATAATACGCACCTTTATCATCTATGGGGCAGTTCATATATCCATATATATATATTTTTTTATTTGCATATAGTAACATACATTGATACAATTCGGATCGATCCCTTTGATGAAAATCAGTTTTGTTTTTTTTTGCTTTTTTTTTTAATGTACCAGAAAACTACAGATGTCTGAATGAGGCCTGAAGATCTGTTCAAATGTGGCAGATTGTTCCTGGAGGATTTCCATAGAAAATCAGAGCAAATTAGCAAAAATCCGCAAGAAAATCCACAACAGCAAATTTGCACTCCATGATTTTGGTGCAGATCTTTCTGGTAATTCACTGTGGAAAACAGCAGCGTGTAAAATAAAAAGAAATAAACTTGCTGGGAGTTGTAGTCCCTCACCACATACTGCAGTGCTATTATGACGCAGTGATGGTTTAGTTACATGATCGGTGCCTGCGCTGTCACTTGCTGGGAGTTGTAGTCCCTCACCACATACTGCAGTGCTATTATAACGCAGTGATGGTGAACTGTGTATCTAATCCTCTCCTGTGTGATACTGTCTGCTGAGCCGTGTATCTAATCCTCTCATGTGATACTGTCTGCTGAGCCGTGTATCTAATCCTATGCTGTGTGATACTGTCTGCTGAGCTGTATATCTAATCCTATGCTGCGTATCTAATCCTCTCCTGTGTGATACTGCCTGCTGAGCCGTGTATCTAATCCTGTGTGATACTGTCTGCTGAGCTGTGTATCTAATCCTATCCTGTGTGATACCATCTGCTGAGCTGTGTATCTAATCCTCTCCTGTGTGATACTGTCTGCTGAGCCGTGTATCTAATCCTCTCCTGTGTGATACTGTCTGATGAACTGTGTTTCTAGTCCTGTCCTGTGTGATACTGTCTGCTGAGCCGTGTATCTAATCCTCTCCTGTGTGAAACTGTGTGCTGAGCCATGTATCTAATCCTATCCTGTGTGATACTGTGTGCTGAGCTGTGTATCTAATCCTCTCCTGTGTGATGCTGTCTGCTGAGCCATGTATCTAATCCTCTCCTGTGTGATACTGTCTGCTGAGCTGTGTATCTAATCCTCTCCTGTGTGATACTGTCTGCTGAGCCATGTATCTAATCCTATCCATTGTGATACTGTCTGCTGAGCTGTGTATCTAATCCTCTCCTGTGTGATACTGTCTGATGAGCTGTGTATCTAATCCTCTCCTGTGTGATACTGTCTGATGAGCTGTGTATCTAATCCTCTCCTGTGTGATACTGTCTGATGAACTGTGTATCTAATCCTATCGTGTGTGATACTGTCTGCTGAGCCGTGTATCTAATCCCGCCCTGTGTGATACTGTCAGCTGAGCCATGTATCTAATCCACTCCTGTGCGATACTGTCTGCTGAGCTGTGTATCTAATCCTCTCGTGTGTGATACTGTCTGATGAACTGTTTATCTAATCCTCTCCTGTGTGATACTGTCTGCTGAGCTGTGTATCTAATCCTCTCCTGTGTGATACTGTCTGCTGAGCTGTGTATCTAATCCTCTCCTGTGTGATACTGTCTGCTGAGCTGTGTATCTAATCCTCTCCTGTGTGATACTGTCTGCTGAGCTGTGTATCTAATCCCCTCCTGTGTGATACTGTCTGCTGAGCTGTGTATCTAATCCTATGCTGTGTATCTAATCCTCTCCTGTGTGATAATGTCTGCTGAGCCATGTATCTAATCCTCTCCTGTGTGATACTGTCTGCTGAGCCGTGTATCTAATCCTCTCCTGTGTGATACTGTCTGCTGAGCTGTGTATCTAATCCTCTCCTGTGTGATACTGTCTGCTGAGTCGTGTATCTAATCCTCTCCTGTGTGATACTGTCTGCTGAGCTGTGTATCTAATCCTATCGCGTGTGATACTGTCTGCTGAGCCGTGTATCTAATCCACTCCTGTGCGATACTGTCTGCTGAGCTGTGTATCTAATCCACTCCTGTGCGATACTGTCTGCTGAGCTGTGTATCTAATCCTCTCCTGTGTGATACTGTCTGATGAGCTGTGTATCTAATCCTCTCCTGTGTGATACTGTCTGCTGAGCCGTGTATCTAATCCTCTCCTGTGTGATACTGTGTGCTGAGCTGTGTATCTAATCCTCTCCTGTGTGATACTGTCAGCTGAGCTGTGTATCTAATCCTCTTGTGTGTGATACTGTCTGATGAACTGTTTATCTAATCCTCTCATGTGTGATACTGTCTGCTGAGCTATGTATCTAATCCTCTCATGTGTGATACTGTCTGCTGAGCAGTGTATCTAATCTTATCCTGTGTGATACTGTCTGCTGAGCTGTGTATCTAATCCTCTCCTGTGTGATTCTGTCTGCTGAGCAGTGTATCTAATCTTATCCTGTGTGATACTGTCTGCTGAGCTGTGTATCTAATCCCCTCCTGTGTGATACTGTCTGCTGAGCTGTGTATCTAATCCTCTCCTGTGTGATACTGTCTGCTGAGCTGTGTATCTAATCTTCTCCTGTGTGATACTGTCTGCTGAGCTGTGTATCTAATCCTCTCCTGTGTGATACTGTCTGCTGAGCTGTGTATCTAATCCTCTCCTGTGTGATACCGTCTGCTGAGCAGTGTATATAATCTTATCCTGTGATACTGTCTGCTGAGCTGTGTATCTAATCCCCTCCTGTGTGATACTGTCTGCTGAGCTGTGTATCTAATCCTCTCCTGTGTGATACTGTCTGCTGAGCTGTGTATCTAATCCTCTCCTGTGTGATACCGTCTGCTGAGCAGTGTATATAATCTTATCCTGTGATACTGTCTGCTGAGCTGTGTATCTAATCCTCTCCTGTGTGATACTGTCTGCTGTGCTGTGTTTCTAATCCTCTCCTGTGTGACACTGTCTGCTGAGCTGTGTATCTAATCCTCTCCTGTGTGATACTGTCTGCTGAGCTGTGTATCTAATCCTATGCTGTGTATCTAATCCTCTCCTGTGTGATAATGTCTGCTGAGCCATGTATCTAATCCTCTTCTGTGTGATACTGTGTGCTGAGCTGTGTATCTAATCCTATGCTGTGTATCTAATCCCCTCCTGTGTGATACTGTCTGCTGAGCCGTGTATCTAATCATCTCCTGTGTGATACTGTCTGCTGAGCTGTGTATCTAATCCTATGCTGTGTGATACTGTCTGCTGAGCTGTGTATCTAATCCTATGCTGTGTATCTAATCCTCTCCTGTGTGATCATGTCTGCTGAGCCATGTATCTAATCCTCTCCTGTGTGATGCTGTCTGCTGAGCCATGTATCTAATCCTCTTCTGTGTGATACTGTGTGCTGAGCTGTGTATCTAATCCTATGCTGTGTATCTAATCCTCTCCTGTGTAATACTGTCTGCTGAGCTGTGTATCTAATCCTATGCTGTGTGATACTGTCTGCTGAACTGTGTATCTAATCCTATGCTGTGTATCTAATCCTTTCCTGTGTAATACTGTCTGCTGAGATGTGTATCTAATCCTATCCTGTGTGATACTGACTGTTGAGCCGTGTATCTAATCCTCTCCTGTGTAATACTGTCTGCTGAGTGGTGTATCTAATCCTCCCCTGTGTGATAATGTCTGCTGAGCGGTGTATCTAATCCTATCCTGTGTGATACTGTCTGCTGAGCGGTGTATCTAAACCTCTCCTGTGTGATACTGTCTGCTGAGCCGTGTATCTAATCCTATGCTGTGTGATACTGTCTGCTGAGCAGTGTATCTAATCTTATACGGTGTTATACTGTCTGCTGAGCTGTGTATCTAATCCCCTCCTGTGTGATACTATCTGCAGAGCAGTGTATCTAATCCTCTACTGTGTGATACTGTCTGCTGAGCCAAGTATCTAATCCTCTCCTGTGTGATACTGTCTGCTGAGCTGTGTATCTAATCCTCCCCAGTGTGATACTATCTGCTGAGCCGTGTATCTAATCCTATCCTGTGTGATACTGTCTGCAGAGCCGTGTATCTAATCCTCTCCTGTGCGATACTGTCTGCAGAGCTGTGTATCTAATCCTCTCCTGTGTGATACTGTCTGCTGAGCAGTGTATCTAATCTTATACTGTGTGATACTGTCTGCTGAGCTGTGTATCTAATCCTATGCTGTGTGATACTGTCTGCTGAGCAGTGTATCTAATCTTTTACTGTGTGATACTGTCTGCTGAGCCGTGTATCTAATCTTTTACTGTGTGACACTGTCTGCTGAGCTGTGTATCTAATCCTCTCCTGTGTGATACTGTCTGCTGAGCAGTGTATCTAATCTTATCCTGTGTGATACTGTCTGCTGAGCTGTGTATCTAAGCCTCTCCTGTGTGATATTGTCTGCTGAGCTGTATATCTAATCCTCTCCTGTGTGATACTGTCTGCTGAGCCGTGTATCTAATCTTTTACTGTGTGATACTGTCTGCTAAGCCGTGTAACTAATCTTATCCTGTGTGATACTGTCTGCTGAGCTGTGTATCTAATCCTCTCCTGTGTGACACTGTCTGCTGAGCTGTGTATCTAATCCTCTCCTGTGTGATACTGTCTGCTGAGCCAAGTATCTAATCCTCTACTGTGTGATACTGTCTGCTGAGCTGTGTATCTAATCCTCCCCAGTGTGATACTATCTGCTCAGCCGTGTATCTAATCCTATCCTGTGTGATACTGTCTGCAGAGCCGAGTATCTAATCCTCTCCTGTGTGATACTGTCTGCTGAGCTGTGTATATAATCCTCCCCAGTGTGATACTATCTGCTGAGCCGTGTATCTAATCCTATCCTGTGTGATACTGTCTGCAGAGCCGTGTATCTAATCCTCTCCTGTGCGATACTGTCTGCTGAGCTGTGTATCTAATCCTCCCCAGTGTGATACTATCTGCTGAGCCGTGTATCTAATCCTCCCCAGTGTGATACTATCTGCTGAGCCGTGTATCTAATCCTCCCCAGTGTGATACTGTCTGCTGAGCCGTGTATCTAATCCTATCCTGTGTGATACTGTCTGCAGAGCCGTGTATCTAATCCTCTCCTGTGTGATACTATCTGCTGAGCCGTGTATCTAATCCTATCCTGTGTGATACTGTCTGCAGAGCCGTGTATCTAATCCTCTCCTGTGTGATACTGTCTGCTGAGCTGTGTATCTAATCCTCCCCAGTGTGATACTATCTGCTGAGCCGTGTATCTAATCCTATCCTGGGTGATACTGTCTGCAGAGCCGTGTATCTAATCCTCTCCTGTGTGATACTGTCTGCTGAGCTGTGTATCTAATCCTCTCCTGTGTGATACTGTCTGCTGAGCAGTGTATCTAATCTTATACTGTGTGATACTGTCTGCTGAGCTGTGTATCTAATCCTATGCTGTGTGATACTGTCTGCTGAGCAGTGTATCTAATATTTTACTGTGTGATACTGTCTGCTGAGCCGTGTATCTAATCTTTTACTGTGTGATACTGTCTGCTGAGCCGTGTAACTAATCTTCTCCTGTGTGACACTGTCTGCTGAGCTGTGTATCTCATCCTCTCCTGTATGATACTGTCTGCTGAGCCGTGTATCTAATCCTCTCCTGTGTGATACTGTCTGCTGAGCCAAGTATCTAATCCTCTACTGTGTGATACTGTCTGCTGAGCTGTGTATCTAATCCTCCCCAGTGTGATACTATCTGCTGAGCCGTGTATCTAATCCTATCCTGTGTGATACTGTCTGCAGAGCCGATTATCTAATCCTCTCCTGTGTGATACTGTCTGCTGAGCTGTGTATATAATCCTCCCCAGTGTGATACTATCTGCTGAGCCGTGTATCTAATCCTATCCTGTGTGATACTGTCTGCAGAGCCGTGTATCTAATCCTCTCCTGTGCGATACTGTCTGCTGAGCTGTGTATCTAATCCTCCCCAGTGTGATACTATCTGCTGAGCCGTGTATCTAATCCTATCCTGTGTGATACTGTCTGCAGAGCCGTGTATCTAATCCTCTCCTGTGCGATACTGTCTGCTGAGCCGTGTATCTAATCCTCCCCAGTGTGATACTGTCTGCTGAGCCGTGTATCTAATCCTATCCTGTGTGATACTGTCTGCAGAGCCGTGTATCTAATCCTCTCCTGTGTGATACTATCTGCTGAGCCGTGTATCTAATCCTATCCTGTGTGATACTGTCTGCAGAGCCGTGTATCTAATCCTCTCCTGTGTGATACTGTCTGCTGAGCTGTGTATCTAATCCTCCCCAGTGTGATACTATCTGCTGAGCCGTGTATCTAATCCTATCCTGGGTGATACTGTCTGCAGAGCCGTGTATCTAATCCTCTCCTGTGTGATACTGTCTGCTGAGCTGTGTATCTAATCCTCTCCTGTGTGATACTGTCTGCTGAGCAGTGTATCTAATCTTATACTGTGTGATACTGTCTGCTGAGCTGTGTATCTAATCCTATGCTGTGTGATACTGTCTGCTGAGCAGTGTATCTAATATTTTACTGTGTGATACTGTCTGCTGAGCCGTGTATCTAATCTTTTACTGTGTGATACTGTCTGCTGAGCCGTGTAACTAATCTTCTCCTGTGTGACACTGTCTGCTGAGCTGTGTATCTCATCCTCTCCTGTATGATACTGTCTGCTGAGCCGTGTATCTAATCCTCTCCTGTGTGATACTGTCTGCTGAGCTTTGTATCTAATCCTCTCCTGTGTGATACTGTCTGCTGAGCTGTGTATCTAATCCTCTCCTGTGTGATACTCTCTGCTGAGCTTTGTATCTAATCCTCTCCTGTGTGATACTGTCTGCTGAGCTGTGTATCTAATCCTCTCCTGTGTGATACTGTCTGCTGAGCCAAGTATCTAATCCTCTACTGTGTGATACTGTCTGCTGAGCTGTGTATCTAATCCTCCCCAGTGTGATACTATCTGCTGAGCCGTGTATCTAATCCTATCCTGTGTGATACTGTCTGCAGAGCCGTGTATCTAATCCTCTCCTGTGCGATACTGTCTGCTGAGCTGTGTATCTAATCCTCTCCTGTGTGATACTGTCTGCTGAGCAGTGTATCTAATATTATACTGTGTGATACTGTCTGCTGAGCTGTGTATCTAATCCTATGCTGTGTGATGCTGTCTGCTGAGCAGTGTATCTAGTCTTTTACTGTGTGATACTGTCTGCTGAGCTGTGCATCTAATCCTCTCCTGTGTGATATTGTCTGCTGAGCTGTGTATCTAATCCTCTCCTGTGTGATACTGTCTGCTGAGCTGTGTATCTAATCCTCTCCTGTGTGATACTGTGTGCTGAGCTGTGTATCTAATCCTCTCCTGTGTGATACTGTCTGCTGAGCTGTGTATCTAATCCTCTCCTGTGTGATACTGTCTGCTGAGCTGTGTATCTAATTCTCTCCTGTGTGATACTGTCTGCTGAGCTGTGTATCTAATCCTCTCCTGTGTGATACTGTCTGCTGAGCAGTGTATCTAATATTATACTGTGTGATACTGTCTGCTGAGCTGTGTATCTAATCCTATGCTGTGTGATATTGTCTGCAGAGCAGTGTATCTAATCCTCTCATGTGTGATACCGTCTGCTGAGCTATGTATCTAATCCTGTCCTGTGTGATACTGTCTGTTGAGCAGTGTATCTAATCCAATCCTGTGTGATACTGTCTGCTGAGCTATGTATCTAATCCTGTCCTGTGTGATACTGTCTGTTGAGCAGTGTATCTAATCCTCTCCTGTGTGATACTGTCTGCTGAGCTATGTATCTAATCCTGTCCTGTGTGATACTGTCTGTTGAGCAGTGTATCTAATCCTCTCCTGTGTGAAACTGTCTGCTGAGCTGTGTATCTAATCCTCTCCTGTGTGAAACTGTCTGCTGAGCTGTTTATCTAATCCTCTCCTGTGTAATACTGTCTGCTGAGCTGTGTATCTAATCCTCTCCTGTGTGATACTCTCTGCTGAACTGTATCTCTAATCCTCTCCTGTGTGATACCGTCTGCTGAGCTATGTATCTAATCCTCTCCTGTGTGATACTGTCTGCTGAGCTGTGTATCTAATCCTCTCCTGTGTGATACCGTCTGCTGAGCCGTGTATCTAATCTTCTCCTGTGTGGTACTGTCTGCTGAGCTGTGTATCTAATCCTCTCCTGTGTGATACTGTCTGCTGAGCTGTGTATCTAATCCTCTCCTGTGTGATACTGTCTGCTGAGCCGTGTATCTAATCCTCTCCTGTGCGATACTGTCAGCTGAGCTGTGTATCTAATCCTCTCCTGTGTGATACTGTCTGCTGAGCTGTGTATCCAATCCTCTCCTGTGTGATACTGTCTGCTGAGCTGTGTATCTAATCCTCTCCTGTGTGATACTCTCTGCTGAGCCGTGTATCTAATCCTCTCCTGTGTGATATCGTCTGCTGAGCTGTGTATCCAATTCTCTCCTGTGTGATACCATCTGCTGAGCTGTGTATCTAATCCTCTCCTGTGTGATACTGTCTGCTGAGCTGTGTATCCAATCCTCTCCTGTGTGATACTGTCTGCTGAGCTGTGTATCTAATCCTCTAATGTGTGATACTGTCTGCTGAGCTGTGTATCTAATCATCTCCTGAGTGATACTGTCTGATGAACTGTGTATCTAATCCTATCTTGCGTGATACTGCCTGCTGAGTCGTGTATCTAATCCCGCCCTGTGCGATACTGTCTGCTGAGCCGTGTATCTAATCCACTCCCGTGTGATACTGTCTGCTGAGCCGTGTATCTAATCCCCTCCTGTGTGATACTGTCTGCTGAGCTGTGTATCTAATCCTCTCCTGTGTGATACTGTCTGCTGAGCTGTGTATCTAATCCTCTCCTGTGTGATACTGTCTGCTGAGTCATGTATCTAATCCTCTCCTGTGTGATGCTGTCTGCTGAGCTGTGTATCTAATCCTCTCCTGTGTGATACTGTCTGCTGAGCAATTTATCTAATCCTGTCCTGTGTGATACTGTCTGCTGAGCTGTGTATCTAATCCTCCCCAGTGTGATGCTGTCTGCAGAGCCGTGTATCTAATCCTCTCCTGTGCGATACTGTCTGCAGAGCCGTGTATCTTATCGTCTCCTGTGCGATACTGTCTGCTGAGCTGTGTATCTAATCCTATGCTGTGTGATACTGTCTGCTGAGCAGTGTATCTAATCTTTTACTGTGTGATAATGTTTGCTGAGCCGTGTAACTAATCCACTCCTGTGTGATACTGTCTGCTGAGCTGTGCATCTAATCCTACCCTGTGTGATACTGTCTGCTGAGCTGTGTATCTAATCTTCTCCTGTGTGATACTGTCTGCTGAGCTGTGTATCTAATCCTATCCTGTGTGATACTGTCTGCTGAGCTGTGTATCTAATCCTCTCCTGTGTGATACTGTCTGCTGAGCTGTGTATCTAATCCTCTC
This sequence comes from Phyllobates terribilis, assembly GCF_046119375.1. Classification (NCBI taxonomy): domain Eukaryota; kingdom Metazoa; phylum Chordata; class Amphibia; order Anura; family Dendrobatidae; genus Phyllobates; species Phyllobates terribilis. Next base: position 692,882 of record NW_027363450.1, on the reverse strand, counting down.
CTGTGTGATAGTGTCTGCTGAGCTGTATCTCTAATCCTACCCTGTGTGATACTGTCTGCTGAGCTGTGTATCTAATCTTCTCCTGTGTGATACCATCTGCTGAGCTGTGTATCTAATCCTATCCTGTGTGATACTGTCTGCTGAGCTGTGTTTCTAATCCTCTCCTGGGTGATACTGTCTGCTGAGCTGTGTATCTAATCCTCTCCTGTGTGATATTGTCTGCTGAGCTGTGTATCTAATCCTCTCATGTGTGATACCGTCTGCTGAGCTATGCATCTAATCCTGTCCTGTGTGATACTGTCTGTTGAGTAGTGTATAGAATCCTATCCTGTGTGATACTGTCTGCTGAGCTGTGTATCTAATCCTGTCCTGTGTGATACCGTCTGCTGAGCTGTGTATCTAATGCTGTCCTGTGTGATACTGTCTGCTGAGCTGTGTATCTAATCCTATCCTGTGTGATACTGTCTGCTGAGCCGTGTATCTAATCCTCTCCTGTGTGATACTGTCTGCTGAGCTGTGTATCTAATCCTATTCTGTGTGATACCGTCTGCTGAGCAGTGTATCTAATCCTCTCCTGTGTGATACTGTCTTCTGAGCTGTGTATCTAAACCTATCCTGTGTGATACTGTCTGCTGAGCTGTGTATCTAATCCTATCCTCTGCAATACTGTCTGCTGAGCTGTGTATCTAATGCTGTCCTGTGTGATACTGTCTGCTGAGCTGTGTATCTAATCCTATCCTGTGTGATACTGTCTGCTGAGCCGTGTATCTAATCCTCTACTGTGTGATACTGTCTGCTGAGCAATGTATCTAATCCTACCCTGTGTGATACTGTCTGCTGAACCGTGTATCTCATCCTCTCCTGTGTGATACTGTCTGCTGAGCTGTGTATCTAATCCTCTCCTGTGTGATACTGTCTGATGAGCAGTTTATCTAATCCTATCCTGTGTGATACTGTCTGCTGAGCTGTGTATCTAATCCTATTCTGTGTGATACCGTCTGCTGAGCAGTGTATCTAATCCTGTCCTGTGTGATACCGTCTGCTGAGCTGTGTATCTAATCCTATCCTCTGCAATACTGTCTGCTGAGCTGTGTATCTAATCCTCTCCTGTGTGATACTGTCTGCTGAGCCGTGTATCTAATCCTCTCCTGTGTGATACTGTCTTCTGAGTCATGTATCTAATTCTCTCCTGTGAGATACTGTCTGCTGAGCCGTGTATCTAATCTTCTCCTGTGAGATACTGTGTGCTGAGCTGTGTATCTAATCCTCTCATGTGTGATACCGTCTGCTGAGCTATGTATCTAATCTTATCCTGTGTGATACTGTCTGCTGAGCTGTGTATCTAATCCCCTCCTGTGTGATACTGTCTGCTGAGCTGTGTATCTAATCCTCTCCTGTGTGATACTGTCTGCTGAGCTGTGTATCTAATCTTCTCCTGTGTGATACTGTCTGCTGAGCTGTGTATCTAATCCTCTCCTGTGTGATACTGTCTGCTGAGCTGTGTATCTAATCCTCTCCTGTGTGATACTGTCTGCTGAGCTGTGTATCTAATCTTCTCCTGTGTGATACTGTCTGCTGAGCCGTGTATCTAATCTTCTCCTGTGGGATACTGTGTGCTGAGCTGTGTATCTAATCCTATGCTGTGTGATACCGTCTGCTGAGCAGTGTATCTAATCTTATCCTGTGTGATACTGTCTGCTGAGCTGTGTATCTAATCCTCTCCTGTGTGATACTGTCTGCTGAGCTGTGTATCTAATCTTCTCCTGTGTGATACTGTCTGCTGAGCTGTGTATCTAATCTTCTCCTGTGAGATACTGTGTGCTGAGCTGTGTATCTAATCCTATGCTGTGTGATACCGTCTGCTGAGCAGTGTATCTAATCTTATCCTGTGTGATACTGTCTGCTGAGCTGTGTATCTAATACCCTCCTGTGTGATACTGTCTGCTGAGCTGTGTATCTAATCCCCTCCTGTGTGATACTGTCTGCTGAGCTGTGTATCTAATCCTCTCCTGTGTGACACTGTCTGCTGAGCTGTGTATCTAATCCTCTCCTGTGTGATACTGTCTGCTGAGCTGTGTATCTAATCCTATGCTGTGTATCTAATCCTCTCCTGTGTGATAATGTCTGCTGAGCCATGTATCTAATCCTCTCCTGTGTGATACTGTCTGCTGAGCTGTGTATCTAATCCTCTCCTGTGTGATACTGTCTGCTGAGCTGTGTATCTAATCCTATGCTGTGTGATACTGTCTGCTGAGCTGTGTATCTAATCCTATGCTGTGTATCTAATCCTCTCCTGTGTAATACTGTCTGCTGAGATGTGTATCTAATCCTATCCTGTGTGATACTGTCTGCTGAGATGTGTATCTAATCCTATCCTGTGTGATACTGTCTGCTGAGCGGTGTATCTAATCCTCTCCTGTGTGATACTGTCTGCTGAGCCGTGTATCTAATCCTATCCTGTGTGATACTGTCTGCTGAGCGGTGTATCTAATCCTCTCCTGTGTAATACTGTCTGCTGAGTGGTGTATCTAATCCTCCCCTGTGTGATACTGTCTGCTGAGCGGTTTATCTAATCCTATCCTGTGTGATACTGTCTGCTGAGCGGTGTATCTAATCCTGTCCTGTGTGATACTGTCTGCTGAGCCGTGTATCTAATCCTATGCTGTGTGATACTGTCTGCTGAGCAGTGTATCTAATCTTATACGGTGTTATACTGTCTGCTGAGCTGTGTATCTAATCCCCTCCTGTGTGATACTATCTGCAGAGCAGTGTATCTAATCCTCTACTGTGTGATACTGTCTGCTGAGCCAAGTATCTAATCCTCTCCTGTGTGATACTGTCTGCTGAGCTGTGTATCTAATCCTCCCCAGTGTGATACTATCTGCTGAGCCGTGTTTCTAATCCTATCCTGTGTGATACTGTCTGCAGAGCCGTGTATCTAATCCTCTCCTGTGCGATACTGTCTGCTGAGCTGTGTATCTAATCTTATACTGTGTGATACTGTCTGTTGAGCTGTGTATCTAATCTTATACTGTGTGATACTGTCTGCTGAGCCGTGTATCTAATCCTCTCCTGTGTGATACTGTCTGCTGAGCAGTGTATCTAATCTTATACTGTGTGATACTGTCTGCTGAGCTGTGTATCTAATCCTATTCTGTGTGATACTGTCTGCTGAGCAGTGTATCTAATCTTTTACTGTGTGATACTGTCTGCTGAGCCGTGTATCTAATCTTTTACTGTGTGATACTGTCTGCTGAGCCGTGTAACTAATCTTCTCCTGTGTGACACTGTCTGCTGAGCTGTGTATCTAATCCTCTCCTGTGTGATACTGTCTGCTGAGCAGTGTATCTAATCTTATCCTGTGTGATACTGTCTGCTGAGCTGTGTATCTAAGCCTCTCCTGTGTGATATTGTCTGCTGAGCTGTATATCTAATCCTCTCCTGTGTGATACTGTCTGCTGAGCCGTGTATCTAATCTTTTACTGTGTGATACTGTCTGCTGAGCTGTGTATCTAATCCTCTCCTGTGTGATACTCTCTGCTGAGCAGTGTATGTAATCTTATACTGTGTGATACTGTCTGCTGAGCCGTGTATCTAATCCTCTCCTGTGTGATACTGTCTGCTGAGCTGTGTATCTAATCCTCTCCTGTGTGATACTGTCTGCTGAGCTGTGTATCTAATCCTCTCCTGTGTGATACTGTCTGCTGAGCCAGGTATCTAATCCTCTACTGTGTGATACTGTCTGCTGAGCTGTGTATCTAATCCTCCCCAGTGTGATACTATCTGCTGAGCCGTGTATCTAATCCTATCCTGTGTGATACTGTCTGCAGAGCCGTGTATCTAATCCTCTCCTGTGCGATACTGTCTGCTGAGCTGTGTATCTAATCCTCCCCAGTGTGATACTATCTACTGAGCCGTGTATCTAATCCTCCCCAGTGTGATACTATCTGCTGAGCCGTGTATCTAATCCTCCCCAGTGTGATACTATCTGCTGAGCCGTGTATCTAATCCTCCCCAGTGTGATACTATCTGCTGAGCCGTGTATCTAATCCTCTCCTGTGTGATACTGTCTGCAGAGCCGTGTATCTAATCCTCTCCTGTGTGATACTGTGTGCTGAGCTGTGTATCTAATCCTCTCCTGTGTGATACTGTCTGCAGAGCAGTGTATCTAATCCTCTCATGTGTGATACCGTCTGCTGAGCTATGTATCTAATCCTGTCCTGTGTGATACTGTCTGTTGAGCAGTGTATGTAATCCAATTCTGTGTGATACTGTCTGCTGAGCTATGTATCTAATCCTGTCCTGTGTGATACTGTCTGTTGAGCAGTGTATCTAATCCTCTCCTGTGTGATACTGTCTGCTGAGCCGTGTATCTAATCCTCTCCTGTGTGATACTGTCTGCTGAGCTATGTATCTAATCCTGTCCTGTGTGATACTGTCTGCTGAGCTGTGTATCTAATCCTCTCCTGTGTGATACTGTCTGCTGAGCTGTGTATCTAATCCTATGCTGTTTATCTAATCCTCTCCAGTGTAATACTGTCTGCTGAGCTGTGTATCTAATCCTCTCCTGTGTGATACAGTCTGCTGAGCTATGTATCTAATCCTCTCCTGTGTGATACTGTCTGCTGAGCTGTGTATCTAATCCTCTCCTGTGTGATACCGTCTGCTGAGCCGTGTATCTAATCTTCTCCTGTGTGGTACTGTCTGCTGAGCTGTGTATCTAATCCTCTCCTGTGTGATACCGTCTGCTGAGCCGTGTATCTAATCTTCTCCTGTGTGATACTGTCTGCTGAGCTGTGTATCTAATCCTCTACTGTGTGATACTGTCTGCTGAGCTGTGTATCTAATCCTCTCCTGTGTGATACTGTCTGATGAGCAGTTTATCTAATCCTATCCTGTGTGATACTGTCTGCTGAGCTGTGTATCTAATCCTATTCTGTGTGATACCGTCTGCTGAGCAGTGTATCTAATCCTGTCCTGTGTGATACCGTCTGCTGAGCTGTGTATCTAATCCTATCCTCTGCAATACTGTCTGCTGAGCTGTGTATCTAATCCTCTCCTGTGTGATACTGTCTGCTGAGCCGTGTATCTAATCCTCTCCTGTGTGATACTGTCTTCTGAGTCATGTATCTAATTCTCTCCTGTGAGATACTGTCTGCTGAGCCGTGTATCTAATCTTCTCCTGTGAGATACTGTGTGCTGAGCTGTGTATCTAATCCTCTCATGTGTGATACTGTCTGCTGAGCTATGTATCTAATCTTATCCTGTGTGATACTGTCTGCTGAGCTGTGTATCTAATCCCCTCCTGTGTGATACTGTCTGCTGAGCTGTGTATCTAATCCTCTCCTGTGTGATACTGTCTGCTGAGCTGTGTATCTAATCTTCTCCTGTGTGATACTGTCTGCTGAGCTGTGTATCTAATCCTCTCCTGTGTGATACTGTCTGCTGAGTCATGTATCTAATTCTCTCCTGTGAGATACTGTCTGCTGAGCCGTGTATCTAATCTTCTCCTGTGAGATACTGTGTGCTGAGCTGTGTATCTAATCCTCTCATGTGTGATACTGTCTGCTGAGCTATGTATCTAATCTTATCCTGTGTGATACTGTCTGCTGAGCTGTGTATCTAATCCTCTCCTGTGTGATACTGTCTGCTGAGCTGTGTATCTAATCTTCTCCTGTGTGATACTGTCTGCTGAGCTGTGTATCTAATCTTCTCCTGTGAGATACTGTGTGCTGAGCTGTGTATCTAATCCTATGCTGTGTGATACCGTCTGCTGAGCAGTGTATCTAATCTTATCCTGTGTGATACTGTCTGCTGAGCTGTGTATCTAATCCCCTCCTGTGTGATACTGTCTGCTGAGCTGTGTAGCTAATCCCCTCCTGTGTGATACTGTCTGCTGAGCTGTGTATCTAATCCTCTCCTGTGTGACACTGTCTGCTGAGCTGTGTATCTAATCCTCTCCTGTGTGATACTGTCTGCTGAGCTGTGTATCTAATCCTATGCTGTGTATCTAATCCTCTCCTGTGTGATAATGTCTGCTGAGCCATGTATCTAATCCTCTCCTGTGTGATACTGTCTGCTGAGCTGTGTATCTAATCCTCTCCTGTGTGATACTGTCTGCTGAGCTGTGTATCTAATCCTATGCTGTGTGATACTGTCTGCTGAGCTGTGTATCTAATCCTATGCTGTGTATCTAATCCTCTCCTGTGTAATACTGTCTGCTGAGATGTGTATCTAATCCTATCCTGTGTGATACTGTCTGCTGAGATGTGTATCTAATCCTATCCTGTGTGATACTGTCTGCTGAGCGGTGTATCTAATCCTCTCCTGTGTGATACTGTCTGCTGAGCCGTGTATCTAATCCTATCCTGTGTGATACTGTCTGCTGAGCGGTGTATCTAATCCTCTCCTGTGCGATACTGTCTGCTGAGCTGTGTATCTAATCCTCTCCTGTGTGATACTGTCTGCTGAGCCAAGTATCTAATCCTCTACTGTGTGATACTGTCTGCTGAGCTGTGTATCTAATCCTCCCCAGTGTGATACTATCTACTGAGCCGTGTATCTAATCCTCCCCAGTGTGATACTATCTGCTGAGCCGTGTATCTAATCCTCCCCAGTGTGATACTATCTGCTGAACCGTGTATCTAATCCTCCCCAGTGTGATACTATCTGCTGAGCCGTGTATCTAATCCTATCCTGTGTGATACTGTCTGCAGAGCCGTGTATCTAATCCTCTCCTGTGCGATACTGTCTGCTGAGCTGTGTATCTAATCCTCCCCAGTGTGATACTATCTACTGAGCCGTGTATCTAATCCTCCCCAGTGTGATACTATCTGCTGAGCCGTGTATCTAATCCTCCCCAGTGTGATACTATCTGCTGAGCCGTGTATCTAATCCTCCCCAGTGTGATACTATCTGCTGAGCCGTGTATCTAATCCTCTCCTGTGTGATACTGTCTGCAGAGCCGTGTATCTAATCCTCTCCTGTGTGATACTGTGTGCTGAGCTGTGTATCTAATCCTCTCCTGTGTGATACTGTCTGCAGAGCAGTGTATCTAATCCTCTCATGTGTGATACCGTCTGCTGAGCTATGTATCTAATCCTGTCCTGTGTGATACTGTCTGTTGAGCAGTGTATGTAATCCAATTCTGTGTGATACTGTCTGCTGAGCTGTGTATCTAATCCTCTCCTGTGTGATACTGTCTGCTGAGCCGTGTATCTAATCCTCTCATGTGTGATACTGTCTGCTGAGCTGTGTATCTAATCCTGTCCTGTGTGATACTGTCTGTTGAGCAGTGTATCTAATCCTCTCCTGTGTGATACTGTCTGCTGAGCCGTGTATCTAATCCTCTCCTGTGTGATACTGTCTGCTGAGCTATGTATCTAATCCTGTCCTGTGTGATACTGTCTGCTGAGCTGTGTATCTAATCCTCTCCTGTGTGATACTGTCTGCTGAGCTGTGTATCTAATCCTATGCTGTTTATCTAATCCTCTCCAGTGTAATACTGTCTGCTGAGCTGTGTATCTAATCCTCTCCTGTGTGATACAGTCTGCTGAGCTATGTATCTACTCCTCTCCTGTGTGATACTGTCTGCTGAGCTGTGTATCTAATCCTCTCCTGTGTGATACCGTCTGCTGAGCCGTGTATCTAATCTTCTCCTGTGTGGTACTGTCTGCTGAGCTGTGTATCTAATCCTCTCCTGTGTGATACCGTCTGCTGAGCCGTGTATCTAATCTTCTCCTGTGTGATACTGTCTGCTGAGCTGTGTATCTAATCCTCTACTGTGTGATACTGTCTGCTGAGCTGTGTATCTAATCCTCTCCTGTGTGATACTGTCTGATGAGCAGTTTATCTAATCCTATCCTGTGTGATACTGTCTGCTGAGCTGTGTATCTAATCCTATTCTGTGTGATACCGTCTGCTGAGCAGTGTATCTAATCCTGTCCTGTGTGATACCGTCTGCTGAGCTGTGTATCTAATCCTATCCTCTGCAATACTGTCTGCTGAGCTGTGTATCTAATCCTCTCCTGTGTGATACTGTCTGCTGAGCCGTGTATCTAATCCTCTCCTGTGTGATACTGTCTTCTGAGTCATGTATCTAATTCTCTCCTGTGAGATACTGTCTGCTGAGCCGTGTATCTAATCTTCTCCTGTGAGATACTGTGTGCTGAGCTGTGTATCTAATCCTCTCATGTGTGATACTGTCTGCTGAGCTATGTATCTAATCTTATCCTGTGGGATACTGTCTGCTGAGCTGTGTATCTAATCCCCTCCTGTGTGATACTGTCTGCTGAGCTGTGTATCTAATCCTCTCCTGTGTGATACTGTCTGCTGAGCTGTGTATCTAATCTTCTCCTGTGTGATACTGTCTGCTGAGCTGTGTATCTAATCCTCTCCTGTGTGATACTGTCTGCTGAGCTGTGTATCTAATCCTCTCCTGTGTGATACTGTCTGCTGAGCTGTGTATCTAATCTTCTCCTGTGTGATACTGTCTGCTGAGCCGTGTATCTAATCTTCTCCTGTGAGATACTGTGTGCTGAGCTGTGTATCTAATCCTATGCTGTGTGATACCGTCTGCTGAGCAGTGTATCTAATCTTATCCTGTGTGATACTGTCTGCTGAGCTGTGTATCTAATCCTCTCCTGTGTGATACTGTCTGCTGAGCTGTGTATCTAATCTTCTCCTGTGTGATACTGTCTGCTGAGCTGTGTATCTAATCTTCTCCTGTGAGATACTGTGTGCTGAGCTGTGTATCTAATCCTATGCTGTGTGATACCGTCTGCTGAGCAGTGTATCTAATCTTATCCTGTGTGATACTGTCTGCTGAGCTGTGTATCTAATCCCCTCCTGTGTGATACTGTCTGCTGAGCTGTGTAGCTAATCCCCTCCTGTGTGATACTGTCTGCTGAGCTGTGTATCTAATCCTCTCCTGTGTGACACTGTCTGCTGAGCTGTGTATCTAATCCTCTCCTGTGTGATACTGTCTGCTGAGCTGTGTATCTAATCCTATGCTGTGTATCTAATCCTCTCCTGTGTGATAATGTCTGCTGAGCCATGTATCTAATCCTCTCCTGTGTGATACTGTCTGCTGAGCTGTGTATCTAATCCTCTCCTGTGTGATACTGTCTGCTGAGCTGTGTATCTAATCCTATGCTGTGTGATACTGTCTGCTGAGCTGTGTATCTAATCCTATGCTGTGTATCTAATCCTCTCCTGTGTAATACTGTCTGCTGAGATGTGTATCTAATCCTATCCTGTGTGATACTGTCTGCTGAGATGTGTATCTAATCCTATCCTGTGTGATACTGTCTGCTGAGCGGTGTATCTAATCCTCTCCTGTGTGATACTGTCTGCTGAGCCGTGTATCTAATCCTATCCTGTGTGATACTGTCTGCTGAGCGGTGTATCTAATCCTCTCCTGTGCGATACTGTCTGCTGAGCTGTGTATCTAATCCTCTCCTGTGTGATACTGTCTGCTGAGCCAAGTATCTAATCCTCTACTGTGTGATACTGTCTGCTGAGCTGTGTATCTAATCCTCCCCAGTGTGATACTATCTACTGAGCCGTGTATCTAATCCTCCCCAGTGTGATACTATCTGCTGAGCCGTGTATCTAATCCTCCCCAGTGTGATACTATCTGCTGAACCGTGTATCTAATCCTCCCCAGTGTGATACTATCTGCTGAGCCGTGTATCTAATCCTCTCCTGTGTGATACTGTCTGCAGAGCCGTGTATCTAATCCTCTCCTGTGTGATACTGTGTGCTGAGCTGTGTATCTAATCCTCTCCTGTGTGATACTGTCTGCAGAGCAGTGTATCTAATCCTCTCATGTGTGATACCGTCTGCTGAGCTATGTATCTAATCCTGTCCTGTGTGATACTGTCTGTTGAGCAGTGTATCTAATCCAATTTTGTGTGATACTGTCTGCTGAGCTATGTATCTAATCCTGTCCTGTGTGATACTGTCTGTTGAGCAGTGTATCTAATCCTCTCCTGTGTGATACTGTCTGCTGAGCTATGTATCTAATCCTGTCCTGTGTGATACTGTCTGCTGAGCTGTGTATCTAATCCTCTCCTGTGTGATACTGTCTGCTGAGCTGTGTATCTAATCCTCTCCTGTGTGATACAGTCTGCTGAGCTATGTATCTAATCCTCTCCTGTGTGATACTGTCTGCTGAGCTGTGTATCTAATCCTCTCCTGTGTGATACCGTCTGCTGAGCCGTGTATCTAATCTTCTCCTGTGTGGTACTGTCTGCTGAGCTGTGTATCTAATCCTCTCCTGTGTGATACTGTCTGCTGAGCTGTGTATCTAATCCTCTCCTGTGTGATACTGTCTGCTGAGCCGTGTATCTAATCCTCTCCTGTGCGATACTGTCTGCTGAGCTGTGTATCTAATCCTCTCCTGTGTGATACTGTCTGCTGAGCTGTGTATCTAATCCTCTCCTGTGTGATACTGTCTGCTGAGCTGTGTATCCAATCCTCTCCTGTGTGATACTGTCTGCTGAGCTGTGTATCTAATCCTCTCCTGTGTGATACTGTCTGCTGAGCCGTGTATCTAATCCTCTCCTGTGTGATACCGTCTGCTGAGCTGTGTATCCAATTCTCTCCTGTGTGATACTGTCTGCTGAGCTGTGTATCTAATCCCATCCTGTGTGATACTGTCTGCTGAGCTGTTTATCTAATCCCATCCTGTGTGATACTGTCTGCTGAGCTGTGTATCCAATCCTCTCCTGTGTGATACTGTCTGCTGAGCTGTGTATCTAATCCTCTAATGTGTGATACTGTCTGCTGAGCTGTGTATCTAATCATCTCCTGAGTGATACTGTCTGATGAACTGTGTATCTAATCCTATCTTGCGTGATACTGTCTGCTGAGTCGTGTATCTAATCCACTCCCGTGTGATACTGTCTGCTGAGCCGTGTATCTAATCCACTCCCGTGTGATACTGTCTGCTGAGCAGTGTATCTAATCCTCTCCTGTGTGATACTGTCTGCTGAGCTGTGTATCTAATCCTCTCCTGTGTGATACTGTCTGCTGAGCTGTGTATCTAATCCTCTCCTGTGTGATACTGTCTGCTGAGTCATGTATCTAATCCTCTCCTGTGTGATACTGTCTGCTGAGCTGTGTATCTAATCCTCTCCTGTGTGATACCGTCTGCTGAGTCATGTATCTAATCCTCTCCTGTGTGATGCTGTCTGCTGAGCTGTGTATCTAATCCTCTCCTGTGTGATACTGTCTGCTGAGCTGTGTCTCTAATCCTCCCCAGTGTGATACTGTCTGCAGAGCCGTGTATCTAATCCTCTCCTGTGCGATACTGTCTGCAGAGCCGTGTATCTAATCGTCTCCTGTGCGATACTGTCTGCTGAGCTGTGTATCTAATCCTATGCTGTGTGATACTGTCTGCTGAGCAGTGTATCTAATCTTTTACTGTGTGATACTGTCTGCTGAGCTGTGTATCTAATCCTCTCCTGTGTGATACTGTCTGCTGACCAGTGTATCTTATCCTCTCCTGTGTGATACTGTCTGCTGAGCTGTGTATCTAATCCTATCCTGTGAGATACTGTCAGCTGAGCTGTATCTCTAATCCTTCCCTGTGTGATACTGTCTGCTGAGCTGTGTATCTAATCTTCTCCTGTGTGATACTGTCTGCTGAGCTGTGTATCTAATCCTATCCTGTGTGATACTGTCTGCTGAGCTGTGTATCTAATCCTCTCCTGTGCGATACTGTCTGCTGAGCTGTGTATCTAATCCTCCCCAGTGTGATACTATCTACTGAGCCGTGTATCTAATCCTCCCCAGTGTGATACTATCTGCTGAGCCGTGTATCTAATCCTCCCCAGTGTGATACTATCTGCTGAGCCGTGTATCTAATCCTCCCCAGTGTGATACTATCTGCTGAGCCGTGTATCTAATCCTCTCCTGTGTGATACTGTCTGCTGAGCCGTGTATCTAATCTTCTCCTGTGAGATACTGTGTGCTGAGCTGTGTATCTAATCCTATGCTGTGTGATACCGTCTGCTGAGCAGTGTATCTAATCTTATCCTGTGTGATACTGTCTGCTGAGCTGTGTATCTAATCCTCTCCTGTGTGATACTGTCTGCTGAGCTGTGTATCTAATCTTCTCCTGTGTGATACTGTCTGCTGAGCTGTGTATCTAATCTTCTCCTGTGAGATACTGTGTGCTGAGCTGTGTATCTAATCCTATGCTGTGTGATACCGTCTGCTGAGCAGTGTATCTAATCTTATCCTGTGTGATACTGTCTGCTGAGCTGTGTATCTAATCCCCTCCTGTGTGATACTGTCTGCTGAGCTGTGTAGCTAATCCCCTCCTGTGTGATACTGTCTGCTGAGCTGTGTATCTAATCCTCTCCTGTGTGACACTGTCTGCTGAGCTGTGTATCTAATCCTCTCCTGTGTGATACTGTCTGCTGAGCTGTGTATCTAATCCTATGCTGTGTATCTAATCCTCTCCTGTGTAATACTGTCTGCTGAGATGTGTATCTAATCCTATCATGTGTGATACTGTCTGCTGAGATGTGTATCTAATCCTATCCTGTGTGATACTGTCTGCTGAGCGGTGTATCTAATCCTCTCCTGTGTGATACTGTCTGCTGAGCCGTGTATCTAATCCTATCCTGTGTGATACTGTCTGCTGAGCGGTGTATCTAATCCTCTCCTGTGCGATACTGTCTGCTGAGCTGTGTATCTAATCCTCTCCTGTGTGATACTGTCTGCTGAGCCAAGTATCTAATCCTCTACTGTGTGATACTGTCTGCTGAGCTGTGTATCTAATCCTCCCCAGTGTGATACTATCTACTGAGCCGTGTATCTAATCCTCCCCAGTGTGATACTATCTGCTGAGCCGTGTATCTAATCCTCCCCAGTGTGATACTATCTGCTGAACCGTGTATCTAATCCTCCCCAGTGTGATACTATCTGCTGAGCCGTGTATCTAATCCTCTCCTGTGTGATACTGTCTGCAGAGCCGTGTATCTAATCCTCTCCTGTGTGATACTGTGTGCTGAGCTGTGTATCTAATCCTCTCCTGTGTGATACTGTCTGCAGAGCAGTGTATCTAATCCTCTCATGTGTGATACCGTCTGCTGAGCTATGTATCTAATCCTGTCCTGTGTGATACTGTCTGTTGAGCAGTGTATCTAATCCAATTCTGTGTGATACTGTCTGCTGAGCTATGTATCTAATCCTGTCCTGTGTGATACTGTCTGTTGAGCAGTGTATCTAATCCTCTCCTGTGTGATACTGTCTGCTGAGCTATGTATCTAATCCTGTCCTGTGTGATACTGTCTGCTGAGCTGTGTATCTAATCCTCTCCTGTGTGATACTGTCTGCTGAGCTGTGTATCTAATCCTCTCCTGTGTGATACAGTCTGCTGAGCTATGTATCTAATCCTCTCCTGTGTGATACTGTCTGCTGAGCTGTGTATCTAATCCTCTCCTGTGTGATACCGTCTGCTGAGCCGTGTATCTAATCTTCTCCTGTGTGGTACTGTCTGCTGAGCTGTGTATCTAATCCTCTCCTGTGTGATACTGTCTGCTGAGCTGTGTATCTAATCCTCTCCTGTGTGATACTGTCTGCTGAGCCGTGTATCTAATCCTCTCCTGTGCGATACTGTCTGCTGAGCTGTGTATCTAATCCTCTCCTGTGTGATACTGTCTGCTGAGCTGTGTATCTAATCCTCTCCTGTGTGATACTGTCTGCTGAGCTGTGTATCCAATCCTCTCCTGTGTGATACTGTCTGCTGAGCTGTGTATCTAATCCTCTCCTGTGTGATACTGTCTGCTGAGCCGTGTATCTAATCCTCTCCTGTGTGATACCGTCTGCTGAGCTGTGTATCCAATTCTCTCCTGTGTGATACTGTCTGCTGAGCTGTGTATCTAATCCCATCCTGTGTGATACTGTCTGCTGAGCTGTTTATCTAATCCCATCCTGTGTGATACTGTCTGCTGAGCTGTGTATCCAATCCTCTCCTGTGTGATACTGTCTGCTGAGCTGTGTATCTAATCCTCTAATGTGTGATACTGTCTGCTGAGCTGTGTATCTAATCATCTCCTGAGTGATACTGTCTGATGAACTGTGTATCTAATCCTATCTTGCGTGATACTGTCTGCTGAGTCGTGTATCTAATCCACTCCTGTGTGATACTGTCTGCTGAGCCGTGTATCTAATCCACTCCCGTGTGATACTGTCTGCTGAGCAGTGTATCTAATCCTCTCCTGTGTGATACTGTCTGCTGAGCTGTGTATCTAATCCTCTCCTGTGTGATACTGTCTGCTGAGCTGTGTATCTAATCCTCTCCTGTGTGATACTGTCTGCTGAGTCATGTATCTAATCCTCTCCTGTGTGATACTGTCTGCTGAGCTGTGTATCTAATCCTCTCCTGTGTGATACCGTCTGCTGAGTCATGTATCTAATCCTCTCCTGTGTGATGCTGTCTGCTGAGCTGTGTATCTAATCCTCTCCTGTGTGATACTGTCTGCTGAGCTGTGTCTCTAATCCTCCCCAGTGTGATACTGTCTGCAGAGCCGTGTATCTAATCCTCTCCTGTGCGATACTGTCTGCAGAGCCGTGTATCTAATCGTCTCCTGTGCGATACTGTCTGCTGAGCTGTGTATCTAATCCTATGCTGTGTGATACTGTCTGCTGAGCAGTGTATCTAATCTTTTACTGTGTGATACTGTCTGCTGAGCTGTGTATCTAATCCTCTCCTGTGTGATACTGTCTGCTGACCAGTGTATCTTATCCTCTCCTGTGTGATACTGTCTGCTGAGCTGTGTATCTAATCCTATCCTGTGAGATACTGTCAGCTGAGCTGTATCTCTAATCCTTCCCTGTGTGATACTGTCTGCTGAGCTGTGTATCTAATCTTCTCCTGTGTGATACTGTCTGCTGAGCTGTGTATCTAATCCTATCCTGTGTGATACTGTCTGCTGAGCTGTGTATCTAATCCTCTCCTGTGCGATACTGTCTGCTGAGCTGTGTATCTAATCCTCCCCAGTGTGATACTATCTACTGAGCCGTGTATCTAATCCTCCCCAGTGTGATACTATCTGCTGAGCCGTGTATCTAATCCTCCCCAGTGTGATACTATCTGCTGAGCCGTGTATCTAATCCTCCCCAGTGTGATACTATCTGCTGAGCCGTGTATCTAATCCTCTCCTGTGTGATACTGTCTGCAGACCCGTGTATCTAATCCTCTCCTGTGTGATACTGTGTGCTGAGCTGTGTATCTAATCCTCTCCTGTGTGATACTGTCTGCAGAGCAGTGTATCTAATCCTCTCATGTGTGATACCGACTGCTGAGCTATGTATCTAATCCTGTCCTGTGTGATACTGTCTGTTGAGCAGTGTATGTAATCCAATTCTGTGTGATACTGTCTGCTGAGCTATGTATCTAATCCTGTCCTGTGTGATACTGTCTGTTGAGCAGTGTATCTAATCCTCTCCTGTGTGATACTGTCTGCTGAGCTATGTATCTAATCCTGTCCTGTGTGATACTGTCTGCTGAGCTGTGTATCTAATCCTCTCCTGTGTGATACTGTCTGCTGAGCTGTGTATCTAATCCTATGCTGTTTATCTAATCCTCTCCAGTGTAATACTGTCTGCTGAGCTGTGTATCTAATCCTCTCCTGTGTGATACAGTCTGCTGAGCTATGTATCTAATCCTCTCCTGTGTGATACTGTCTGCTGAGCTGTGTATCTAATCCTCTCCTGTGTGATACCGTCTGCTGAGCCGTGTATCTAATCTTCTCCTGTGTGGTACTGTCTGCTGAGCTGTGTATCTAATCCTCTCCTGTGTGATACCGTCTGCTGAGCCGTGTATCTAATCTTCTCCTGTGTGATACTGTCTGCTGAGCTGTGTATCTAATCCTCTACTGTGTGATACTGTCTGCTGAGCAATGTATCTAATCCTACCCTGTGTGATACTGTCTGCTGAACCGTGTATCTCATCCTCTACTGTGTGATACTGTCTGCTGAGCTGTGTATCTAATCCTCTCCTGTGTGATACTGTCTGATGAGCAGTTTATCTAATCCTATCCTGTGTGATACTGTCTGCTGAGCTGTGTATCTAATCCTATTCTGTGTGATACCGTCTGCTGAGCAGTGTATCTAATCCTGTCCTGTGTGATACCGTCTGCTGAGCTGTGTATCTAATCCTATCCTCTGCAATACTGTCTGCTGAGCTGTGTATCTAATCCTCTCCTGTGTGATACTGTCTGCTGAGCCGTGTATCTAATCCTCTCCTGTGTGATACTGTCTTCTGAGTCATGTATCTAATTCTCTCCTGTGAGATACTGTGTGCTGAGCTGTGTATCTAATCCTCTCATGTGTGATACTGTCTGCTGAGCTATGTATCTAATCTTATCCTGTGTGATACTGTCTGCTGAGCTGTGTATCTAATCCCCTCCTGTGTGATACTGTCTGCTGAGCTGTGTATCTAATCATCTCCTGTGTGATACTGTCTGCTGAGCTGTGTATCTAATCTTCTTCTGTGTGATACTGTCTGCTGAGCTGTGTATCTAATCCTCTCCTGTGTGATACTGTCTGCTGAGCTGTGTATCTAATCCTCTCCTGTGTGATACTGTCTGCTGAGCTGTGTATCTAATCTTCTCCTGTGTGATACTGTCTGCTGAGCCGTGTATCTAATCTTCTCCTGTGAGATACTGTGTGCTGAGCTGTGTATCTAATCCTATGCTGTGTGATACCGTCTGCTGAGCAGTGTATCTAATCTTATCCTGTGTGATACTGTCTGCTGAGCTGTGTATCTAATCCTCTCCTGTGTGATACTGTCTGCTGAGCTGTGTATCTAATCTTCTCCTGTGTGATACTGTCTGCTGAGCTGTGTATCTAATCTTCTCCTGTGAGATACTGTGTGCTGAGCTGTGTATCTAATCCTATGCTGTGTGATACCGTCTGCTGAGCAGTGTATCTAATCTTATCCTGTGTGATACTGTCTGCTGAGCTGTGTATCTAATCCCCTCCTGTGTGATACTGTCTGCTGAGCTGTGTATCTAATCCCCTCCTGTGTGATACTGTCTGCTGAGCTGTGTATCTAATCCTCTCCTGTGTGACACTGTCTGCTGAGCTGTGTATCTAATCCTCTCCTGTGTGATACTGTCTGCTGAGCTGTGTATCTAATCCTATGCTGTGTATCTAATCCTCTCCTGTGTGATACTGTCTGCTGAGCTGTGTATCTAATCCTCCCCAGTGTGATACTATCTGCTGAGCCGTGTATCTAATCCTATCCTGTGTGATACTGTCTGCAGAGCCGTGTATCTAATCCTCTCCTGTGCGATACTGTCTGCTGAGCTATGTATCTAATCCTCCCCAGTGTGATACTATCTACTGAGCCGTGTATCTAATCCTCCCCAGTGTGATACTATCTGCTGAGCCGTGTATCTAATCCTCCCCAGTGTGATACTATCTGCTGAGCCGTGTATCTAATCCTCCCCAGTGTGATACTATCTGCTGAGCCGTGTATCTAATCCTCTCCTGTGTGATACTGTCTGCAGAGCCGTGTATCTAATCCTCTCCTGTGTGATACTGTGTGCTGAGCTGTGTATCTAATCCTCTCCTGTGTGATACTGTCTGCAGAGCAGTGTATCTAATCCTCTCATGTGTGATACCGTCTGCTGAGCTATGTATCTAATCCTGTCCTGTGTGATACTGTCTGTTGAGCAGTGTATGTAATCCAATTCTGTGTGATACTGTCTGCTGAGCTATGTATCTAATCCTGTCCTGTGTGATACTGTCTGTTGAGCAGTGTATCTAATCCTCTCCTGTGTGATACTGTCTGCTGAGCTATGTATCTAATCCTGTCCTGTGTGATACTGTCTGATGAACTGTGTATCTAATCCTCTCCTGTGTGATACTGTCTGCTGAGCTGTGTATCTAATCCTCTCCTGTGTTATACAGTCTGCTGAGCTATGTATCTAATCCTCTCCTGTGTGATACTGTCTGCTGAGCTGTGTATCTAATCCTCTCCTGTGTGATACCGTCTGCTGAGCCGTGTATCTAATCTTCTCCTGTGTGGTACTGTCTGCTGAGCTGTGTATCTAATCCTCTCCTGTGTGATACCGTCTGCTGAGCCGTGTATCTAATCTTCTCCTGTGTGATACTGTCTGCTGAGCTGTGTATCTAATCCTCTACTGTGTGATACTGTCTGCTGAGCTGTGTATCTAATCCTCTCCTGTGTGATACCATCTGCTGAGCAGTGTATCTAATCCTCTCCTGTGTGATACCGTCTGCTGAGCCGTGTATCTAATCTTCTCCTGTGTGATACTGTCTGCTGAGCTGTGTATCTAATCCTCTACTGTGTGATACTGTCTGCTGAGCTGTGTATCTAATCCTCTCCTGTGTGATACCATCTGCTGAGCCGTGTATCTAATCTTCTCCTGTGTGATACTGTCTGCTGAGCTATGTATCTAATCCTCTCCTGTGTGATACTGTCTGCTGAGCTGTGTATCTAATCCTCTCCTGTGTGATACCGTCTGCTGAGCCGTGTATCTAATCTTCTCCTGTGTGGTACTGTCTGCTGAGCTGTGTATCTAATCCTCTCCTGTGTGATACCGTCTGCTGAGCCGTGTATCTAATCTTCTCCTGTGTGATACTGTCTGCTGAGCTGTGTATCTAATCCTCTACTGTGTGATACTGTCTGATGAGCTGTGTATCTAATCCACTCCTGTGTGATACTGTCTGCTGAACCGTGTATCTCATCCTCTCCTGTGTGATACTGTCTGCTGAGCTGTGTATCTAATCCTCTCCTGTGTGATACTGTCTGATGAGCAGTTTATCTAATCCTATCCTGTGTGATACTGTCTGCTGAGCTGTGTATCTAATCCTATTCTGTGTGATACCGTCTGCTGAGCAGTGTATCTAATCCTGTCCTGTGTGATACCGTCTGCTGAGCTGTGTATCTAATCCTATCCTCTGCAATACTGTCTGCTGAGCTGTGTATCTAATCCTCTCCTGTGTGATACTGTCTGCTGAGCCGTGTATCTAATCCTCTCCTGTGTGATACTGTCTTCTGAGTCATGTATCAATTCTCTCCTGTGAGATACTGTGTGCTGAGCTGTGTATCTAATCCTCTCATGTGTGATACTGTCTGCTGAGCTATGTATCTAATCTTATCCTGTGTGATACTGTCTGCTGAGCTGTGTATCTAATCCCCTCCTGTGTGATACTGTCTGCTGAGCTGTGTATCTAATCATCTCCTGTGTGATACTGTCTGCTGAGCTGTGTATCTAATCTTCTCCTGTGTGATACTGTCTGCTGAGCTGTGTATCTAATCCTCTCCTGTGTGATACTGTCTGCTGAGCTGTGTATCTAATCCTCTCCTGTGTGATACTGTCTGCTGAGCTGTGTATCTAATCTTCTCCTGTGTGATACTGTCTGCTGAGCCGTGTATCTAATCTTCTCCTGTGAGATACTGTGTGCTGAGCTGTGTATCTAATCCTATGCTGTGTGATACCGTCTGCTGAGCAGTGTATCTAATCTTATCCTGTGTGATACTGTCTGCTGAGCTGTGTATCTAATCCTCTCCTGTGTGATACTGTCTGCTGAGCTGTGTATCTAATCTTCTCCTGTGTGATACTGTCTGCTGAGCTGTGTATCTAATCTTCTCCTGTGAGATACTGTGTGCTGAGCTGTGTATCTAATCCTATGCTGTGTGATACCGTCTGCTGAGCAGTGTATCTAATCTTATCCTGTGTGATACTGTCTGCTGAGCTGTGTATCTAATCCCCTCCTGTGTGATACTGTCTGCTGAGCTGTGTATCTAATCCCCTCCTGTGTGATACTGTCTGCTGAGCTGTGTATCTAATCCTCTCCTGTGTGACACTGTCTGCTGAGCTGTGTATCTAATCCTCTCCTGTGTGATACTGTCTGCTGAGCTGTGTATCTAATCCTATGCTGTGTATCTAATCCTCTCCTGTGTGATAATGTCTGCTGAGCCATGTATCTAATCCTCTCCTGTGTGATACTGTCTGCTGAGCTGTGTATCTAATCCTCTCCTGTGTGATACTGTCTGCTGAGCTGTGTATCTAATCCTATGCTGTGTGATACTGTCTGCTGAGCTGTGTATCTAATCCTATGCTGTGTATCTAATCCTCTCCTGTGTAATACTGTCTGCTGAGATGTGTATCTAATCCTATCCTGTGTGATACTGTCTGCTGAGATGTGTATCTAATCCTATCCTGTGTGATACTGTCTGCTGAGCGGTGTATCTAATCCTCTCCTGTGTGATACTGTCTGCTGAGCCGTGTATCTAATCCTATCCTGTGTGATACTGTCTGCTGAGCGGTGTATCTAATCCTCTCCTGTGCGATACTGTCTGCTGAACCGTGTATCTAATCCTATCCTGTGTGATACTGTCTGCTGAGCGGTGTATCTAATCCTCTCCTGTGCGATACTGTCTGCTGAACCGTGCATCTAATCCTCTCCTGTGTGATACTGTCTGCTGAGCCGTGTATCTAATCCTATCCTGTGTGATACTGTCTGCTGAGCTGTGTATCTAATCCTCTCCTGTGTGATACTGTCTGCTGAGCCGTGTATCTAATCCTATCCTGTGTGATACTGTCTGCTGAGCGGTGTATCTAATCCTCTCCTGTGCGATACTGTCTGCTGAGCTGTGTATCTAATCCTCTCCTGTGTGATACTGTCTGCTGAGCCAAGTATCTAATCCTCTACTGTGCGATACTGTCTGCTGAGCTGTGTATCTAATCCTCCCCAGTGTGATACTATCTACTGAGCCGTGTATCTAATCCTCCCCAGTGTGATACTATCTGCTGAGCCGTGTATCTAATCCTCCCCAGTGTGATACTATCTGCTGAACCGTGTATCTAATCCTTCCCAGTGTGATACTATCTGCTGAGCCGTGTATCTAATCCTCTCCTGTGTGATACTGTCTGCAGAGCCGTGTATCTAATCCTCTCCTGTGTGATACTGTGTGCTGAGCTGTGTATCTAATCCTCTCCTGTGTGATACTGTCTGCAGAGCAGTGTATCTAATCCTCTCATGTGTGATACCGTCTGCTGAGCTATGTATCTAATCCTGTCCTGTGTGATACTGTCTGTTGAGCAGTGTATCTAATCCAATTCTGTGTGATACTGTCTGCTGAGCTATGTATCTAATCCTGTCCTGTGTGATACTGTCTGTTGAGCAGTGTATCTAATCCTCTCCTGTGTGATACTGTCTGCTGAGCTATGTATCTAATCCTGTCCTGTGTGATACTGTCTGCTGAGCTGTGTATCTAATCCTCTCCTGTGTGATACTGTCTGCTGAGCTGTGTATCTAATCCTATGCTGTTTATCTAATCCTCTCCAGTGTAATACTGTCTGCTGAGCTGTGTATCTAATCCTCTCCTGTGTGATACAGTCTGCTGAGCTATGTATCTAATCCTCTCCTGTGTGATACTGTCTGCTGAGCTGTGTATCTAATCCTCTCCTGTGTGATACCGTCTGCTGAGCCGTGTATCTAATCTTCTCCTGTGTGGTACTGTCTGCTGAGCTGTGTATCTAATCCTCTCCTGTGTGATACTGTCTGCTGAGCTGTGTATCTAATCCTCTCCTGTGTGATACTGTCTGCTGAGCCGTGTATCTAATCCTCTCCTGTGCGATACTGTCTGCTGAGCTGTGTATCTAATCCTCTCCTGTGTGATACTGTCTGCTGAGCTGTGTATCTAATCCTCTCCTGTGTGATACTGTCTGCTGAGCTGTGTATCCAATCCTCTCCTGTGTGATACTGTCTGCTGAGCTGTGTATCTAATCCTCTCCTGTGTGATACTGTCTGCTGAGCCGTGTATCTAATCCTCTCCTGTGTGATACCGTCTGCTGAGCTGTGTATCCAATTCTCTCCTGTGTGATACTGTCTGCTGAGCTGTGTATCTAATCCCATCCTGTGTGATACTGTCTGCTGAGCTGTTTATCTAATCCCATCCTGTGTGATACTGTCTGCTGAGCTGTGTATCCAATCCTCTCCTGTGTGATACTGTCTGCTGAGCTGTGTATCTAATCCTCTAATGTGTGATACTGTCTGCTGAGCTGTGTATCTAATCTTCTCCTGTGTGATACTGTCTGCTGAGCTGTGTATCTAATCCCCTCCTGTGTGATACTGTCTGCTGAGCTGTGTATCTAATCCTCTCCTGTGTGATACTGTCTGCTGAGCTGTGTATCTAATCCTCTCCTGTGTGATACTGTCTGCTGAGCTGTGTATCTAATCCTATGCTGTGTGATACTGTCTGCTGAGCTGTGTATCTAATCCTATGCTGTGTATCTAATCCTCTCCTGTGTAATACTGTCTGCTGAGATGTGTATCTAATCCTCTCCAGTGTAATACTGTCTGCTGAGCTGTGTATCTAATCCTCTCCTGTGTGATACAGTCTGCTGAGCTATGTATCTAATCTTCTCCTGTGTGGTACTGTCTGCTGAGCTGTGTATCTAATCCTCTCCTGTGTGATACTGTCTGCTGAGCTGTGTATCTAATCCTCTCCTGTGTGATACTGTCTGCTGAGCCGTGTATCTAATCCTCTCCTGTGCGATACTGTCTGCTGAGCTGTGTATCTAATCCTCTCCTGTGTGATACTGTCTGCTGAGCTGTGTATCTAATCCTCTCCTGTGTGATACTGTCTGCTGAGCTGTGTATCCAATCCTCTCCTGTGTGATACTGTCTGCTGAGCTGTGTATCTAATCCTCTCCTGTGTGATACTGTCTGCTGAGCCGTGTATCTAATCCTCTCCTGTGTGATACCGTCTGCTGAGCTGTGTATCCAATTCTCTCCTGTGTGATACTGTCTGCTGAGCTGTGTATCTAATCCCATCCTGTGTGATACTGTCTGCTGAGCTGTTTATCTAATCCCATCCTGTGTGATACTGTCTGCTGAGCTGTGTATCCAATCCTCTCCTGTGTGATACTGTCTGCTGAGCTGTGTATCTAATCCTCTAATGTGTGATACTGTCTGCTGAGCTGTGTATCTAATCTTCTCCTGTGTGATACTGTCTGCTGAGCTGTGTATCTAATCCCCTCCTGTGTGATACTGTCTGCTGAGCTGTGTATCTAATCCTCTCCTGTGTGACACTGTCTGCTGAGCTGTGTATCTAATCCTCTCCTGTGTGATACTGTCTGCTGAGCTGTGTATCTAATCCTATGCTGTGTATCTAATCCTCTCCTGTGTGATAATGTCTGCTGAGCCATGTATCTAATCCTCTCCTGTGTGATACTGTCTGCTGAGCTGTGTATCTAATCCTCTCCTGTGTGATACTGTCTGCTGAGCTGTGTATCTAATCCTATGCTGTGTGATACTGTCTGCTGAGCTGTGTATCTAATCCTATGCTGTGTATCTAATCCTCTCCTGTGTAATACTGTCTGCTGAGATGTGTATCTAATCCTATCCTGTGTGATACTGTCTGCTGAGATGTGTATCTAATCCTATCCTGTGTGATACTGTCTGCTGAGCGGTGTATCTAAACCTCTCCTGTGTGATACTGTCTGCTGAGCCGTGTATCTAATCCTATCCTGTGTGATACTGTCTGCTGAGCGGTGTATCTAATCCTCTCCTGTGCGATACTGTCTGCTGAACCGTGTATCTAATCCTATCCTGTGTGATACTGTCTGCTGAGCGGTGTATCTAATCCTCTCCTGTGCGATACTGTCTGCTGAACCGTGTATCTAATCCTCTCCTGTGTGATACTGTCTGCTGAGCCGTGTATCTAATCCTATCCTGTGTGATACTGTCTGCTGAGCTGTGTATCTAATCCTCTCCTGTGTGATACTGTCTGCTGAGCCGTGTATCTAATCCTATCCTGTGTGATACTGTCTGCTGAGCGGTGTATCTAATCCTCTCCTGTGCGATACTGTCTGCTGAGCTGTGTATCTAATCCTCTCCTGTGTGATACTGTCTGCTGAGCCAAGTATCTAATCCTCTACTGTGCGATACTGTCTGCTGAGCTGTGTATCTAATCCTCCCCAGTGTGATACTATCTACTGAGCCGTGTATCTAATCCTCCCCAGTGTGATACTATCTGCTGAGCCGTGTATCTAATCCTCCCCAGTGTGATACTATCTGCTGAACCGTGTATCTAATCCTTCCCAGTGTGATACTATCTGCTGAGCCGTGTATCTAATCCTCTCCTGTGTGATACTGTCTGCAGAGCCGTGTATCTAATCCTCTCCTGTGTGATACTGTGTGCTGAGCTGTGTATCTAATCCTCTCCTGTGTGATACTGTCTGCAGAGCAGTGTATCTAATCCTCTCATGTGTGATACCGTCTGCTGAGCTATGTATCTAATCCTGTCCTGTGTGATACTGTCTGTTGAGCAGTGTATCTAATCCAATTCTGTGTGATACTGTCTGCTGAGCTATGTATCTAATCCTGTCCTGTGTGATACTGTCTGTTGAGCAGTGTATCTAATCCTCTCCTGTGTGATACTGTCTGCTGAGCTATGTATCTAATCCTGTCCTGTGTGATACTGTCTGCTGAGCTGTGTATCTAATCCTCTCCTGTGTGATACTGTCTGCTGAGCTGTGTATCTAATCCTATGCTGTTTATCTAATCCTCTCCAGTGTAATACTGTCTGCTGAGCTGTGTATCTAATCCTCTCCTGTGTGATACAGTCTGCTGAGCTATGTATCTAATCCTCTCCTGTGTGATACTGTCTGCTGAGCTGTGTATCTAATCCTCTCCTGTGTGATACCGTCTGCTGAGCCGTGTATCTAATCTTCTCCTGTGTGGTACTGTCTGCTGAGCTGTGTATCTAATCCTCTCCTGTGTGATACTGTCTGCTGAGCTGTGTATCTAATCCTCTCCTGTGTGATACTGTCTGCTGAGCCGTGTATCTAATCCTCTCCTGTGCGATACTGTCTGCTGAGCTGTGTATCTAATCCTCTCCTGTGTGATACTGTCTGCTGAGCTGTGTATCTAATCCTCTCCTGTGTGATACTGTCTGCTGAGCTGTGTATCCAATCCTCTCCTGTGTGATACTGTCTGCTGAGCTGTGTATCTAATCCTCTCCTGTGTGATACTGTCTGCTGAGCCGTGTATCTAATCCTCTCCTGTGTGATACCGTCTGCTGAGCTGTGTATCCAATTCTCTCCTGTGTGATACTGTCTGCTGAGCTGTGTATCTAATCCCATCCTGTGTGATACTGTCTGCTGAGCTGTTTATCTAATCCCATCCTGTGTGATACTGTCTGCTGAGCTGTGTATCCAATCCTCTCCTGTGTGATACTGTCTGCTGAGCTGTGTATCTAATCCTCTAATGTGTGATACTGTCTGCTGAGCTGTGTATCTAATCTTCTCCTGTGTGATACTGTCTGCTGAGCTGTGTATCTAATCCAATTCTGTGTGATACTGTCTGCTGAGCTATGTATCTAATCCTGTCCTGTGTGATACTGTCTGTTGAGCAGTGTATCTAATCCTCTCCTGTGTGATACTGTCTGCTGAGCTATGTATCTAATCCTGTCCTGTGTGATACTGTCTGCTGAGCTGTGTATCTAATCCTCTCCTGTGTGATACTGTCTGCTGAGCTGTGTATCTAATCCTATGCTGTTTATCTAATCCTCTCCAGTGTAATACTGTCTGCTGAGCTGTGTATCTAATCCTCTCCTGTGTGATACAGTCTGCTGAGCTATGTATCTAATCCTCTCCTGTGTGATACCGTCTGCTGAGCCGTGTATCTAATCTTCTCCTGTGTGGTACTGTCTGCTGAGCTGTGTATCTAATCCTCTCCTGTGTGATACTGTCTGCTGAGCTGTGTATCTAATCCTCTCCTGTGTGATACCGTCTGCTGAGCCGTGTATCTAATCTTCTCCTGTGTGGTACTGTCTGCTGAGCTGTGTATCTAATCCTCTCCTGTGTGATACTGTCTGCTGAGCTGTGTATCTAATCCTTTCCTGTGTGATACTGTCTGCTGAGCCGTGTATCTAATCCTCTCCTGTGCGATACTGTCTGCTGAGCTGTGTATCTAATCCTCTCCTGTGTGATACTGTCTGCTGAGCTGTGTATCTAATCCTCTCCTGTGTGATACTGTCTGCTGAGCTGTGTATCCAATCCTCTCCTGTGTGATACTGTCTGCTGAGCTGTGTATCTAATCCTCTACTGTGTGATACTGTCTGCTGAGCCGTGTATCTAATCCTCTCCTGTGTGATACCGTCTGCTGAGCTGTGTATCCAATCCTCTCCTGTGTGATACTGTCTGCTGAGCTGTGTATCTAATCCTCTCCTGTGTGATACTGTCTGCTGAGCTGTGTATCTAATCTTCTCCTGTGTGATACTGTCTGCTGAGCTGTGTATCTAATCTTCTCCTGTGAGATACTGTGTGCTGAGCTGTGTATCTAATCCTATGCTGTGTGATACCGTCTGCTGAGCAGTGTATCTAATCTTATCCTGTGTGATACTGTCTGCTGAGCTGTGTATCTAATCCCCTCCTGTGTGATACTGTCTGCTGAGCTGTGTATCTAATCCCCTCCTGTGTGATACTGTCTGCTGAGCTGTGTATCTAATCCTCTCCTGTGTGACACTGTCTGCTGAGCTGTGTATCTAATCCTCTCCTGTGTGATACTGTCTGCTGAGCTGTGTATGTAATCCTATGCTGTGTATCTAATCCTCTCCTGTGTGATAATGTCTGCTGAGCCATGTATCTAATCCTCTCCTGTGTGATACTGTCTGCTGAGCTGTGTATCTAATCCTCTCCTGTGTGATACTGTCTGCTGAGCTGTGTATCTAATCCTATGCTGTGTGATACTGTCTGCTGAGCTGTGTATCTAATCCTATGCTGTGTATCTAATCCTCTCCTGTGTAATACTGTCTGCTGAGATGTGTATCTAATCCTATCCTGTGTGATACTGTCTGCTGAGATGTGTATCTAATCCTATCCTGTGTGATACTGTCTGCTGAGCGGTGTATCTAATCCTCTCCTGTGTGATACTGTCTGCTGAGCCGTGTATCTAATCCTATCCTGTGTGATACTGTCTGCTGAGCGGTGTATCTAATCCTCTCCTGTGCGATACTGTCTGCTGAACCGTGTATCTAATCCTATCCTGTGTGATACTGTCTGCTGAGCGGTGTATCTAATCCTCTCCTGTGCGATACTGTCTGCTGAACCGTGTATCTAATCCTCTCCTGTGTGATACTGTCTGCTGAGCCGTGTATCTAATCCTATCCTGTGTGATACTGTCTGCTGAGCTGTGTATCTAATCCTCTCCTGTGTGATACTGTCTGCTGAGCCGTGTATCTAATCCTATCCTGTGTGATACTGTCTGCTGAGCGGTGTATCTAATCCTCTCCTGTGCGATACTGTCTGCTGAGCTGTGTATCTAATCCTCTCCTGTGTGATACTGTCTGCTGAGCCAAGTATCTAATCCTCTACTGTGCGATACTGTCTGCTGAGCTGTGTATCTAATCCTCCCCAGTGTGATACTATCTACTGAGCCGTGTATCTAATCCTCCCCAGTGTGATACTATCTGCTGAGCCGTGTATCTAATCCTCCCCAGTGTGATACTATCTGCTGAACCGTGTATCTAATCCTTCCCAGTGTGATACTATCTGCTGAGCCGTGTATCTAATCCTCTCCTGTGTGATACTGTCTGCAGAGCCGTGTATCTAATCCTCTCCTGTGTGATACTGTGTGCTGAGCTGTGTATCTAATCCTCTCCTGTGTGATACTGTCTGCAGAGCAGTGTATCTAATCCTCTCATGTGTGATACCGTCTGCTGAGCTATGTATCTAATCCTGTCCTGTGTGATACTGTCTGTTGAGCAGTGTATCTAATCCAATTCTGTGTGATACTGTCTGCTGAGCTATGTATCTAATCCTGTCCTGTGTGATACTGTCTGTTGAGCAGTGTATCTAATCCTCTCCTGTGTGATACTGTCTGCTGAGCTATGTATCTAATCCTGTCCTGTGTGATACTGTCTGCTGAGCTGTGTATCTAATCCTCTCCTGTGTGATACTGTCTGCTGAGCTGTGTATCTAATCCTATGCTGTTTATCTAATCCTCTCCAGTGTAATACTGTCTGCTGAGCTGTGTATCTAATCCTCTCCTGTGTGATACAGTCTGCTGAGCTATGTATCTAATCCTCTCCTGTGTGATACTGTCTGCTGAGCTGTGTATCTAATCCTCTCCTGTGTGATACCGTCTGCTGAGCCGTGTATCTAATCTTCTCCTGTGTGGTACTGTCTGCTGAGCTGTGTATCTAATCCTCTCCTGTGTGATACTGTCTGCTGAGCTGTGTATCTAATCCTCTCCTGTGTGATACTGTCTGCTGAGCCGTGTATCTAATCCTCTCCTGTGCGATACTGTCTGCTGAGCTGTGTATCTAATCCTCTCCTGTGTGATACTGTCTGCTGAGCTGTGTATCTAATCCTCTCCTGTGTGATACTGTCTGCTGAGCTGTGTATCCAATCCTCTCCTGTGTGATACTGTCTGCTGAGCTGTGTATCTAATCCTCTCCTGTGTGATACTGTCTGCTGAGCCGTGTATCTAATCCTCTCCTGTGTGATACCGTCTGCTGAGCTGTGTATCCAATTCTCTCCTGTGTGATACTGTCTGCTGAGCTGTGTATCTAATCCCATCCTGTGTGATACTGTCTGCTGAGCTGTTTATCTAATCCCATCCTGTGTGATACTGTCTGCTGAGCTGTGTATCCAATCCTCTCCTGTGTGATACTGTCTGCTGAGCTGTGTATCTAATCCTCTAATGTGTGATACTGTCTGCTGAGCTGTGTATCTAATCTTCTCCTGTGTGATACTGTCTGCTGAGCTGTGTATCTAATCCCCTCCTGTGTGATACTGTCTGCTGAGCTGTGTATCTAATCCTCTCCTGTGTGACACTGTCTGCTGAGCTGTGTATCTAATCCTCTCCTGTGTGATACTGTCTGCTGAGCTGTGTATCTAATCCTATGCTGTGTATCTAATCCTCTCCTGTGTGATAATGTCTGCTGAGCCATGTATCTAATCCTCTCCTGTGTGATACTGTCTGCTGAGCTGTGTATCTAATCCTCTCCTGTGTGATACTGTCTGCTGAGCTGTGTATCTAATCCTATGCTGTGTGATACTGTCTGCTGAGCTGTGTATCTAATCCTATGCTGTGTATCTAATCCTCTCCTGTGTAATACTGTCTGCTGAGATGTGTATCTAATCCTCTCCAGTGTAATACTGTCTGCTGAGCTGTGTATCTAATCCTCTCCTGTGTGATACAGTCTGCTGAGCTATGTATCTAATCTTCTCCTGTGTGGTACTGTCTGCTGAGCTGTGTATCTAATCCTCTCCTGTGTGATACTGTCTGCTGAGCTGTGTATCTAATCCTCTCCTGTGTGATACTGTCTGCTGAGCCGTGTATCTAATCCTCTCCTGTGCGATACTGTCTGCTGAGCTGTGTATCTAATCCTCTCCTGTGTGATACTGTCTGCTGAGCTGTGTATCTAATCCTCTCCTGTGTGATACTGTCTGCTGAGCTGTGTATCCAATCCTCTCCTGTGTGATACTGTCTGCTGAGCTGTGTATCTAATCCTCTCCTGTGTGATACTGTCTGCTGAGCCGTGTATCTAATCCTCTCCTGTGTGATACCGTCTGCTGAGCTGTGTATCCAATTCTCTCCTGTGTGATACTGTCTGCTGAGCTGTGTATCTAATCCCATCCTGTGTGATACTGTCTGCTGAGCTGTTTATCTAATCCCATCCTGTGTGATACTGTCTGCTGAGCTGTGTATCCAATCCTCTCCTGTGTGATACTGTCTGCTGAGCTGTGTATCTAATCCTCTAATGTGTGATACTGTCTGCTGAGCTGTGTATCTAATCTTCTCCTGTGTGATACTGTCTGCTGAGCTGTGTATCTAATCCCCTCCTGTGTGATACTGTCTGCTGAGCTGTGTATCTAATCCTCTCCTGTGTGACACTGTCTGCTGAGCTGTGTATCTAATCCTCTCCTGTGTGATACTGTCTGCTGAGCTGTGTATCTAATCCTATGCTGTGTATCTAATCCTCTCCTGTGTGATAATGTCTGCTGAGCCATGTATCTAATCCTCTCCTGTGTGATACTGTCTGCTGAGCTGTGTATCTAATCCTCTCCTGTGTGATACTGTCTGCTGAGCTGTGTATCTAATCCTATGCTGTGTGATACTGTCTGCTGAGCTGTGTATCTAATCCTATGCTGTGTATCTAATCCTCTCCTGTGTAATACTGTCTGCTGAGATGTGTATCTAATCCTATCCTGTGTGATACTGTCTGCTGAGATGTGTATCTAATCCTATCCTGTGTGATACTGTCTGCTGAGCGGTGTATCTAATCCTCTCCTGTGTGATACTGTCTGCTGAGCCGTGTATCTAATCCTATCCTGTGTGATACTGTCTGCTGAGCGGTGTATCTAATCCTCTCCTGTGCGATACTGTCTGCTGAACCGTGTATCTAATCCTATCCTGTGTGATACTGTCTGCTGAGCGGTGTATCTAATCCTCTCCTGTGCGATACTGTCTGCTGAACCGTGTATCTAATCCTCTCCTGTGTGATACTGTCTGCTGAGCCGTGTATCTAATCCTATCCTGTGTGATACTGTCTGCTGAGCTGTGTATCTAATCCTCTCCTGTGTGATACTGTCTGCTGAGCCGTGTATCTAATCCTATCCTGTGTGATACTGTCTGCTGAGCGGTGTATCTAATCCTCTCCTGTGCGATACTGTCTGCTGAGCTGTGTATCTAATCCTCTCCTGTGTGATACTGTCTGCTGAGCCAAGTATCTAATCCTCTACTGTGCGATACTGTCTGCTGAGCTGTGTATCTAATCCTCCCCAGTGTGATACTATCTACTGAGCCGTGTATCTAATCCTCCCCAGTGTGATACTATCTGCTGAGCCGTGTATCTAATCCTCCCCAGTGTGATACTATCTGCTGAACCGTGTATCTAATCCTTCCCAGTGTGATACTATCTGCTGAGCCGTGTATCTAATCCTCTCCTGTGTGATACTGTCTGCAGAGCCGTGTATCTAATCCTCTCCTGTGTGATACTGTGTGCTGAGCTGTGTATCTAATCCTCTCCTGTGTGATACTGTCTGCAGAGCAGTGTATCTAATCCTCTCATGTGTGATACCGTCTGCTGAGCTATGTATCTAATCCTGTCCTGTGTGATACTGTCTGTTGAGCAGTGTATCTAATCCAATTCTGTGTGATACTGTCTGCTGAGCTATGTATCTAATCCTGTCCTGTGTGATACTGTCTGTTGAGCAGTGTATCTAATCCTCTCCTGTGTGATACTGTCTGCTGAGCTATGTATCTAATCCTGTCCTGTGTGATACTGTCTGCTGAGCTGTGTATCTAATCCTCTCCTGTGTGATACTGTCTGCTGAGCTGTGTATCTAATCCTATGCTGTTTATCTAATCCTCTCCAGTGTAATACTGTCTGCTGAGCTGTGTATCTAATCCTCTCCTGTGTGATACAGTCTGCTGAGCTATGTATCTAATCCTCTCCTGTGTGATACTGTCTGCTGAGCTGTGTATCTAATCCTCTCCTGTGTGATACCGTCTGCTGAGCCGTGTATCTAATCTTCTCCTGTGTGGTACTGTCTGCTGAGCTGTGTATCTAATCCTCTCCTGTGTGATACTGTCTGCTGAGCTGTGTATCTAATCCTCTCCTGTGTGATACTGTCTGCTGAGCCGTGTATCTAATCCTCTCCTGTGCGATACTGTCTGCTGAGCTGTGTATCTAATCCTCTCCTGTGTGATACTGTCTGCTGAGCTGTGTATCTAATCCTCTCCTGTGTGATACTGTCTGCTGAGCTGTGTATCCAATCCTCTCCTGTGTGATACTGTCTGCTGAGCTGTGTATCTAATCCTCTCCTGTGTGATACTGTCTGCTGAGCCGTGTATCTAATCCTCTCCTGTGTGATACCGTCTGCTGAGCTGTGTATCCAATTCTCTCCTGTGTGATACTGTCTGCTGAGCTGTGTATCTAATCCCATCCTGTGTGATACTGTCTGCTGAGCTGTTTATCTAATCCCATCCTGTGTGATACTGTCTGCTGAGCTGTGTATCCAATCCTCTCCTGTGTGATACTGTCTGCTGAGCTGTGTATCTAATCCTCTAATGTGTGATACTGTCTGCTGAGCTGTGTATCTAATCTTCTCCTGTGTGATACTGTCTGCTGAGCTGTGTATCTAATCCAATTCTGTGTGATACTGTCTGCTGAGCTATGTATCTAATCCTGTCCTGTGTGATACTGTCTGTTGAGCAGTGTATCTAATCCTCTCCTGTGTGATACTGTCTGCTGAGCTATGTATCTAATCCTGTCCTGTGTGATACTGTCTGCTGAGCTGTGTATCTAATCCTCTCCTGTGTGATACTGTCTGCTGAGCTGTGTATCTAATCCTATGCTGTTTATCTAATCCTCTCCAGTGTAATACTGTCTGCTGAGCTGTGTATCTAATCCTCTCCTGTGTGATACAGTCTGCTGAGCTATGTATCTAATCCTCTCCTGTGTGATACCGTCTGCTGAGCCGTGTATCTAATCTTCTCCTGTGTGGTACTGTCTGCTGAGCTGTGTATCTAATCCTCTCCTGTGTGATACTGTCTGCTGAGCTGTGTATCTAATCCTCTCCTGTGTGATACCGTCTGCTGAGCCGTGTATCTAATCTTCTCCTGTGTGGTACTGTCTGCTGAGCTGTGTATCTAATCCTCTCCTGTGTGATACTGTCTGCTGAGCTGTGTATCTAATCCTTTCCTGTGTGATACTGTCTGCTGAGCCGTGTATCTAATCCTCTCCTGTGCGATACTGTCTGCTGAGCTGTGTATCTAATCCTCTCCTGTGTGATACTGTCTGCTGAGCTGTGTATCTAATCCTCTCCTGTGTGATACTGTCTGCTGAGCTGTGTATCCAATCCTCTCCTGTGTGATACTGTCTGCTGAGCTGTGTATCTAATCCTCTACTGTGTGATACTGTCTGCTGAGCCGTGTATCTAATCCTCTCCTGTGTGATACCGTCTGCTGAGCTGTGTATCCAATTCTCTCCTGTGTGATACTGTCTGCTGAGCTGTGTATCTAATCCCATCCTGTGTGATACTGTCTGCTGAGCTGTTTATCTAATCCCATCCTGTGTGATACTGTCTGCTGAGCTGTGTATCCAATCCTCTCCTGTGTGATACTGTCTGCTGAGCTGTGTATCTAATCCTCTAATGTGTGATACTGTCTGCTGAGCTGCGTATCTAATCATCTCCTGAGTGATACTGTCTGATGAACTGTGTATCTAATCCTATCTTGCGTGATACTGTCTGCTGAGTCGTGTATCTAATCCACTCCCGTGTGATACTGTCTGCTGAGCCGTGTATCTAATCCACTCCCGTGTGATACTGTCTGCTGAGCCGTGTATCTAATCCCCTCCTGTGTGATACTGTCTGCTGAGCTGTTTATCTAATCCTCTCCTGTGTGATACTGTCTGCTGAGCTGTGTATCTAATCCTCTCCTGTGTGATACTGTCTGCTGAGCTGTGTATCTAATCGTCTCCTGTGTAATACTGTCTGCTGAGTCATGTATCTAATCCTCTCCTGTGTGATACTGTCTGCTGAGCTGTGTATCTAATCCTCTCCTGTGTGATACCGTCTGCTGAGTCATGTATCTAATCCTCTCCTGTGTGATGCTGTCTGCTGAGCTGTGTATCTAATCCTCTCCTGTGTGATACTGTCTGCTGAGCTGTGTATCTAATCCTCCCCAGTGTGATACTGTCTGCAGAGCCGTGTATCTAATCCTCTCCTGTGCGATACTGTCTGCAGAGCCGTGTATCTAATCGTCTCCTGTGCGATACTGTCTGCTGAGCTGTGTATCTAATCCTATGCTGTGTGATACTGTCTGCTGAGCAGTGTATCTAATCTTTTACTGTGTGATACTGTCTGCTGAGCCGTGTAACTAATCCTATGCTGTGTGATACTGTCTGCTGAGCTGTGTATCTAATCCTCTCCTGTGTGATACTGTCTGCTGACCAGTGTATCTTATCCTCTCCTGTGTGATACTGTCTGCTGAGCTGTGTATCTAATCCTATCCTGTGAGATACTGTCAGCTGAGCTGTATCTCTAATCCTTCCCTGTGTGATACTGTCTGCTGAGCTGTGTATCTAATCTTCTCCTGTGTGATACTGTCTGCTGAGCTGTGTATCTAATCCTATCCTGTGTGATACTGTCTGCTGAGCTGTGTATCTAATCCTCTCCTGTGTGATACTGTCTGTTGAGCTGTGTATCTAATCCTCTCGTGTGATAGTGTCTGCTGAGCTGTATCTCTAATCCTACCCTGTGTGATACTGTCTGCTGAGCTGTGTATCTAATCTTCTCCTGTGTGATGCCATCTGCTGAGCTGTGTATCTAATAATATCCTGTGTGATACTGTCTGCTGAGCTGTGTTTCTAATCCTCTCCTGTGTGATACTGTCTGCTGAGCTGTGTATCTAATCCTCTCCTGTGTGATATTGTCTGCTGAGCTGTATATCTAATCCTCCCATGTGTGATACCGTCTGCTGAGCTGTGTATCTAATAATATCCTGTGTGATACTGTCTGCTGAGCTGTGTTTCTAATCCTCTCCTGTGTCATACTGTCTGCTGAGCTGTGTATCTAATCCTCTCATGTGTGATACCGTCTGCTGAGCTATGCATCAAATCCTGTCCTGTGTGATACTGTCTGTTGAGCTGTGTATCTAATCCAATCCTGTGAGATACTGTGTGCTGAGCTGTGTATCTAATCCTCTTCTGTGTGATACTGTCTGCTGAATAGTGTTTAGAATCCTATCCTGTGTGATAGTCTGCTGAGCTGTGTATCTAATCCTGTCCTGTGTGATACCGTCTGCTGAGCTGTGTATCTAATGCTGTCCTGTGTGATACTGTCTGCTGAGCTGTGTATCTAATCCTATCCTGTGTGATACTGTCTGCTGAGCCGTGTATCTAATCCTCTCCTGTGTGATACTGTCTGCTGAGCTGTGTATCTAATCCTATTCTGTGTGATACCGTCTGCTGAGCAGTGTATCTAATCCTCTCCTGTGTGATACTGTCTTCTGAGCTGTGTATCTAAACCTATCCTGTGTGATACTGTCTGCTGAGCTGTGTATCTAATCCTGTCCTGTGTGATACTGTCTGCTGAGCTGTGTATCTAATCCTTTACTGTGTGATACTGTCTGCTGAGCAATGTATCTAATCCTACCCTGTGTGATACTGTCTGCTGAACCGTGTATCTAATCCTCTCCTGTGTGATACTGTCTGCTGAGCTGTGTATCTAATCCTATTCTGTGTGATACCGTCTGCTGAGCAGTGTATCTAATCCTGTCCTGTGTGATACCGTCTGCTGAGCTGTGTATCTAATCCTATCCTCTGCAATACTGTCTGCTGAGCTGTGTATCTAATCCTCTCCTGTGTGATACTGTCTGCTGAGCTATGTATCTAATCCTCTCCTGTGTGATACTGTCTGCTGAGTCATGTATCTAATTCTCTCCTGTGAGATACTGTCTGCTGAGCCGTGTATCTAATCTTCTCCTGTGAGATACTGTGTGCTGAGCTGTGTATCTAATCCTCTCATGTGTGATACCGTCTGCTGAGCTGTGTATCTAATCCTCTCCTGTGTGATACTGTCTGCTGAGCTGTGTATCTAATCCTCTCCTGTGTGATACTGTCTGCTGAGCTGTGTATCTAATCCTATGCTGTGTATCTAATCCTCTCCTGTGTGATAATGTCTGCTGAGCGATGTATCTAATCCTCAACTGTGTGATACTGTCTGCTGAGCTGTGTATCTAATCCTATCCTGTGTGATACTGTCTGCTGAGCTGTGTATCTAATCCTCTCCTGTGTGATAATGTCTGCTGAGCGATGTATCTAATCCTCAACTGTGTGATACTGTCTGATGAGCAGTTTATCTAATCCTATCCTGTGTGATACTGTCTGCTGAGCTGTGTATCTAATCCTATTCTGTGTGATACCGTCTGCTGAGCAGTGTATCTAATCCTGTCCTGTGTGATACCGTCTGCTGAGCTGTGTATCTAATCCTATCCTCTGCAATACTGTCTGCTGAGCTGTGTATCTAATCCTCTCCTGTGTGATACTGTCTTCTGAGTCATGTATCTAATTCTCTCCTGTGAGATACTGTCTGCTGAGCCGTGTATCTAATCTTCTCCTGTGAGATACTGTGTGCTGAGCTGTGTATCTAATCCTCTCATGTGTGATACCGTCTGCTGAGCTATGTATCTAATCTTATCCTGTGTGATACTGTCTGCTGAGCTGTGTATCTAATCCCCTCCTGTGTGATACTGTCTGCTGAGCTGTGTATCTAATCCTCTCCTGTGTGATACTGTCTGCTGAGCTGTGTATCTAATCTTCTCCTGTGTGATACTGTTTGCTGAGCTGTGTATCTAATCCTCTCCTGTGTGATACTGTCTGCTGAGCTGTGTATCTAATCCTCTCCTGTGTGATACTGTCTGCTGAGCTGTGTATCTAATCTTCTCCTGTGTGATACTGTCTGCTGAGCCGTGTATCTAATCTTCTCCTGTGAGATACTGTGTGCTGAGCTGTGTATCTAATCCTATGCTGTGTGATACCGTCTGCTGAGCAGTGTATCTAATCTTATCCTGTGTGATACTGTCTGCTGAGCTGTGTATCTAATCCTCTCCTGTGTGATACTGTCTGCTGAGCTGTGTATCTAATCTTCTCCTGTGTGATACTGTCTGCTGAGCTGTGTATCTAATCCTCTCCTGTGTGATACTGTCTGCTGAGCTTTGTATCTAATCTTCTCCTGTGTGATGCTGTCTGCTGAGCCGTGTATCTAATCTTCTCCTGTGAGATACTGTGTGCTGAGCTGTGTATCTAATCCTATGCTGTGTGATACCGTCTGCTGAGCAGTGTATCTAATCTTATCCTGTGTGATACTGTCTGCTGAGCTGTGTATCTAATCCTCTCCTGTGTGATACTGTCTGCTGAGCTGTGTATCTAATCTTCTCCTGTGTGATACTGTCTGCTGAGCTGTGTATCTAATCTTCTCCTGTGAGATACTGTGTGCTGAGCTGTGTATCTAATCCTCTAATGTGTGATACTGTCTGCTGAGCTGTGTATCTAATCATCTCCTGAGTGATACTGTCTGATGAACTGTGTATCTAATCCTATCTTGCGTGATACTGTCTGCCGAGTCGTGTATCTAATCCACTCCCGTGTGATACTGTCTGCTGAGCCGTGTATCTAATCCACTCCCGTGTGATACTGTCTGCTGAGCCGTGTATCTAATCCCCTCCTGTGTGATACTGTCTGCTGAGCTGTTTATCTAATCCTCTCCTGTGTGATACTGTCTGCTGAGCTGTGTATCTAATCCTCTCCTGTGTGATACTGTCTGCTGAGCTGTGTATCTAATCCTCTCCCGTGTGATACTGTCTGCTGAGTCATGTATCTAATCCTCTCCTGTGTGATACTGTCTGCTGAGCTGTGTATCTAATCCTCTCCTGTGTGATGCTGTCTGCTGAGCTGTGTATCTAATCCTCTCCTGTGTGATACTGTCTGCTGAGCTGTGTATCTAATCCTCCCCAGTGTGATACTGTCTGCAGAGCCGTGTATCTAATCCTCTCCTGTGCGATACTGTCTGCAGAGCCGTGTATCTAATCGTCTCCTGTGCGATACTGTCTGCTGAGCTGTGTATCTAATCCTATGCTGTGTGATACTGTCTGCTGAGCAGTGTATCTAATCTTTTACTGTGTGATACTGTCTGCTGAGCCGTGTAACTAATCCTATGCTGTGTGATACTGTCTGCTGAGCTGTGTATCTAATCCTCTCCTGTGTGATACTGTCTGCTGACCAGTGTATCTTATCCTCTCCTGTGTGATACTGTCTGCTGAGCTGTGTATCTAATCCTATCCTGTGAGATACTGTCAGCTGAGCTGTATCTCTAATCCTTCCCTGTGTGATACTGTCTGCTGAGCTGTGTATCTAATCTTCTCCTGTGTGATACTGTCTGCTGAGCTGTGTATCTAATCCTATCCTGTGTGATACTGTCTGCTGAGCTGTGTATCTAATCCTCTCCTGTGTGATACTGTCTGTTGAGCTGTGTATCTAATCCTCTCGTGTGATAGTGTCTGCTGAGCTGTGTATCTAATCCTATGCTGTGTGATATTGTCTGCTGAGCTGTGTATCTAATCTTCTCCTGTGTGATGCCATCTGCTGAGCTGTGTATCTAATAATATCCTGTGTGATACTGTCTGCTGAGCTGTGTTTCTAATCCTCTCCTGTGTGATACTGTCTGCTGAGCTGTGTATCTAATCCTCTCCTGTGTGATATTGTCTGCTGAGCTGTATATCTAATCCTCCCATGTGTGATACTGTCTGCTGAGCTGTGTATCTAATCCTCTCATGTGTGATACCGTCTGCTGAGCTATGCATCAAATCCTGTCCTGTGTGATACTGTCTGTTGAGCAGTGTATCTAATCCAATCCTGTGAGATACTGTGTGCTGAGCTGTGTATCTAATCCTCTTCTGTGTGATACTGTCTGCTGAATAGTGTTTAGAATCCTATCCTGTGTGATAGTCTGCTGAGCTGTGTATCTAATCCTGTCCTGTGTGATACCGTCTGCTGAGCTGTGTATCTAATGCTGTCCTGTGTGATACTGTCTGCTGAGCTGTGTATCTAATCCTATCCTGTGTGATACTGTCTGCTGAGCCGTGTATCTAATCCTCTCCTGTGTGATACTGTCTGCTGAGCTGTGTATCTAATCCTATTCTGTGTGATACCGTCTGCTGAGCAGTGTATCTAATCCTCTCCTGTGTGATACTGTCTTCTGAGCTGTGTATCTAAACCTATCCTGTGTGATACTGTCTGCTGAGCTGTGTATCTAATCCTGTCCTGTGTGATACTGTCTGCTGAGCTGTGTATCTAAT
The DNA here is from genome assembly GCF_046119375.1 of Phyllobates terribilis. NCBI lineage: Eukaryota > Metazoa > Chordata > Amphibia > Anura > Dendrobatidae > Phyllobates > Phyllobates terribilis. The sequence continues at coordinate 654,011 of NW_027363450.1, read as the reverse complement.
CCTTTACTGTGTGATACTGTCTGCTGAGCAATGTATCTAATCCTACCCTGTGTGATACTGTCTGCTGAACCGTGTATCTAATCCTCTCCTGTGTGATACTGTCTGCTGAACTGTGTATCTAATCCTATTCTGTGTGATACCGTCTGCTGAGCAGTGTATCTAATCCTGTCTTGTGTGATACCGTCTGCTGAGCTGTGTATCTAATCCTATCCTCTGCAATACTGTCTGCTGAGCTGTGTATCTAATCCTCTCCTGTGTGATACTGTCTGCTGAGCTGTGTATCTAATCCTCTCCTGTGTGATACTGTCTGCTGAGCTGTGTATCTAATCTTCTCCTGTGTGATACTGTCTGCTGAGCCGTGTATCTAATCTTCTCCTGTGAGATACTGTGTGCTGAGCTGTGTATCTAATCCTATGCTGTGTGATACCGTCTGCTGAGCAGTGTATCTAATCTTATCCTGTGTGATACTGTCTGCTGAGCTGTGTATCTAATCCTCTCCTGTGTGATACTGTCTGCTGAGCTGTGTATCTAATCTTCTCCTGTGTGATACTGTCTGCTGAGCTGTGTATCTAATCTTCTCCTGTGAGATACTGTGTGCTGAGCTGTGTATCTAATCCTATGCTGTGTGATACCGTCTGCTGAGCAGTGTATCTAATCTTATCCTGTGTGATACTGTCTGCTGAGCTGTGTATCTAATCCCCTCCTGTGTGATACTGTCTGCTGAGCTGTGTATCTAATCCCCTCCTGTGTGATACTGTCTGCTGAGCTGTGTATCTAATCCTCTCCTGTGTGACACTGTCTGCTGAGCTGTGTATCTAATCCTCTCCTGTGTGATACTGTCTGCTGAGCTGTGTATCTAATCCCCTCCTGTGTGATACTGTCTGCTGAGCTGTGTATCTAATCCTCTCCTGTGTGACACTGTCTGCTGAGCTGTGTATCTAATCCTCTCCTGTGTGACACTGTCTGCTGAGCTGTGTATCTAATCCTCTCCTGTGTGATACTGTCTGCTGAGCTGTGTATCTAATCCTATGCTGTGTATCTAATCCTCTCCTGTGTGATAATGTCTGCTGAGCCATGTATCTAATCCTCTCCTGTGTGATACTGTCTGCTGAGCTGTGTATCTAATCCTCTCCTGTGTGATACTGTCTGCTGAGCTGTGTATCTAATCCTATGCTGTGTGATACTGTCTGCTGAGCTGTGTATCTAATCCTATGCTGTGTATCTAATCCTCTCCTGTGTAATACTGTCTGCTGAGATGTGTATCTAATCCTATCCTGTGTGATACTGTCTGCTGAGATGTGTATCTAATCCTCTCCTGTGTGATACTGTCTGCTGAGCGGTGTATCTAATCCTCTCCTGTGTGATACTGTCTGCTGAGCCGTGTATCTAATCCTATCCTGTGTGATACTGTCTGCTGAGCGGTGTATCTAATCCTCTCCTGTGCGATACTGTCTGCTGAGCTGTGTATCTAATCCTCTCCTGTGTGATACTGTCTGCTGAGCCAAGTATCTAATCCTCTACTGTGTGATACTGTCTGCTGAGCTGTGTATCTAATCCTCCCCAGTGTGATACTATCTACTGAGCCGTGTATCTAATCCTCCCCAGTGTGATACTATCTGCTGAGCCGTGTATCTAATCCTCCCCAGTGTGATACTATCTGCTGAGCCGTGTATCTAATCCTCCCCAGTGTGATACTATCTGCTGAGCCGTGTATCTAATCCTCTCCTGTGCGATACTGTCTGCAGAGCCGTGTATCTAATCCTCTCCTGTGTGATACTGTCTGCTGAGCTGTGTATCTAATCCTCTCCTGTGTGATACTGTCTGCAGAGCAGTGTATCTAATCCTCTCATGTGTGATACCGTCTGCTGAGCTATGTATCTAATCCTGTCCTGTGTGATACTGTCTGTTGAGCAGTGTATCTAATCCAATTCTGTGTGATACTGTCTGCTGAGCTATGTATCTAATCCTGTCCTGTGTGATACTGTCTGTTGAGCAGTGTATCTAATCCTCTCCTGTGTGATACTGTCTGCTGAGCTATGTATCTAATCCTGTCCTGTGTGATACTGTCTGCTGAGCTGTGTATCTAATCCTCTCCTGTGTGATACTGTCTGCTGAGCTGTGTATCTAATCCTATGCTGTTTATCTAATCCTCTCCAGTGTAATACTGTCTGCTGAGCTGTGTATCTAATCCTCTCCTGTGTGATACAGTCTGCTGAGCTATGTATCTAATCCTCTCCTGTGTGATACTGTCTGCTGAGCTGTGTATCTAATCCTCTCCTGTGTGATACCGTCTGCTGAGCCGTGTATCTAATCTTCTCCTGTGTGGTACTGTCTGCTGAGCTGTGTATCTAATCCTCTCCTGTGTGATACTGTCTGCTGAGCTGTGTATCTAATCCTCTCCTGTGCGATACTGTCTGCTGAGCTGTGTATCTAATCCTCTCCTGTGTGATACTGTCTGCTGAGCTGTGTATCTAATCCTCTCCTGTGTGATACTGTCTGCTGAGCTGTGTATCCAATCCTCTCCTGTGTGATACTGTCTGCTGAGCTGTGTATCTAATCCTCTCCTGTGTGATACTGTCTGCTGAGCCGTGTATCTAATCCTCTCCTGTGTGATACCGTCTGCTGAGCTGTGTATCCAATTCTCTCCTGTGTGATACTGTCTGCTGAGCTGTGTATCTAATCCCATCCTGTGTGATACTGTCTGCTGAGCTGTTTATCTAATCCCATCCTGTGTGATACTGTCTGCTGAGCTGTGTATCCAATCCTCTCCTGTGTGATACTGTCTGCTGAGCTGTGTATCTAATCCTCTAATGTGTGATACTGTCTGCTGAGCTGTGTATCTAATCATCTCCTGAGTGATACTGTCTGATGAACTGTGTATCTAATCCTATCTTGCGTGATACTGTCTGCTGAGTCGTGTATCTAATCCACTCCCGTGTGATACTGTCTGCTGAGCCGTGTATCTAATCCACTCCCGTGTGATACTGTCTGCTGAGCCGTGTATCTAATCCCCTCCTGTGTGATACTGTCTGCTGAGCTGTTTATCTAATCCTCTCCTGTGTGATACTGTCTGCTGAGCTGTGTATCTAATCCTCTCCTGTGTGATACTGTCTGCTGAGCTGTGTATCTAATCCTCTCCTGTGTGATACTGTCTGCTGAGTCATGTATCTAATCTTCTCCTGTGTGATACTGTCAGCTGAGCTGTGTATCTAATCCTCTCCTGTGTGATACCGTCTGCTGAGTCATGTATCTAATCCTCTCCTGTGTGATGCTGTCTGCTGAGCTGTGTATCTAATCCTCTCCTGTGTGATACTGTCTGCTGAGCTGTGTATCTAATCCTCCCCAGTGTGATACTGTCTGCAGAGCCGTGTATCTAATCCTCTCCTGTGCGATACTGTCTGCAGAGCCGTGTATCTAATCGTCTCCTGTGCGATACTGTCTGCTGAGCTGTGTATCTAATCCTATGCTGTTTGATACTGTCTGCTGAGCAGTGTATCTAATCTTTTACTGTGTGATACTGTCTGCTGAGCCGTGTAACTAATCCTATGCTGTGTGATACTGTCTGCTGAGCTGTGTATCTAATCCTCTCCTGTGTGATACTGTCTGCTGACCAGTGTATCTTATCCTCTCCTGTGTGATACTGTCTGCTGAGCTGTGTATCTAATCCTATCCTTTGAGATACTGTCAGCTGAGCTGTATCTCTAATCCTTCCCTGTGTGATACTGTCTGCTGAGCTGTGTATCTAATCTTCTCCTGTGTGATACTGTCTGCTGAGCTGTATCTCTAATCCTACCCTGTGTGATACTGTCTGCTGAGCTGTGTATCTAATCTTCTCCTGTGTGATGCCATCTGCTGAGCTGTGTATCTAATAATATCCTGTGTGATACTGTCTGCTGAGCTGTGTTTCTAATCCTCTCCTGTGTGATATTGTCTGCTGAGCTGTATATCTAATCCTCCCATGTGTGATACTGTCTGCTGAGCTGTGTATCTAATCCTCTCATGTGTGATACCGTCTGCTGAGCTATGCATCAAATCCTGTCCTGTGTCATACTGTCTGTTGAGCAGTGTATCTAATCCAATCCTGTGAGATACTGTGTGCTGAGCTGTGTATCTAATCCTCTTCTGTGTGATACTGTCTGCTGAATAGTGTTTAGAATCCTATCCTGTGTGATAGTCTGCTGAGCTGTGTATCTAATCCTGTCCTGTGTGATACCGTCTGCTGAGCTGTGTATCTAATGCTGTCCTGTGTGATACTGTCTGCTGAGCTGTGTATCTAATCCTATCCTGTGTGATACTGTCTGCTGAGCCGTGTATCTAATCCTCTCCTGTGTGATACTGTCTGCTGAGCTGTGTATCTAATCCTATTCTGTGTGATACCGTCTGCTGAGCAGTGTATCTAATCCTCTCCTGTGTGATACTGTCTTCTGAGCTGTGTATCTAAACCTATCCTGTGTGATACTGTCTGCTGAGCTGTGTATCTAATCCTGTCCTGTGTGATACTGTCTGCTGAGCTGTGTATCTAATCCTTTACTGTGTGATACTGTCTGCTGAGCAATGTATCTAATCCTACCCTGTGTGATACTGTCTGCTGAACCGTGTATCTAATCCTCTCCTGTGTGATACTGTCTGCTGAGCTGTGTATCTAATCCTATTCTGTGTGATACCGTCTGCTGAGCAGTGTATCTAATCCTGTCCTGTGTGATACCGTCTGCTGAGCTGTGTATCTAATCCTATCCTCTGCAATACTGTCTGCTGAGCTGTGTATCTAATCCTCTCCTGTGTGATACTGTCTGCTGAGCCGTGTATCTAATCCTCTCCTGTGTGATACTGTCTGCTGAGTCATGTATCTAATTCTCTCCTGTGAGATACTGTCTGCTGAGCCGTGTATCTAATCTTCTCCTGTGAGATACTGTGTGCTGAGCTGTGTATCTAATCCTCTCATGTGTGATACCGTCTGCTGAGCTGTGTATCTAATCCTCTCCTGTGTGATACTGTCTGCTGAGCTGTGTATCTAATCCTCTCCTGTGTGATACTGTCTGCTGAGCTGTGTATCTAATCCTATGCTGTGTATCTAATCCTCTCCTGTGTGATAATGTCTGCTGAGCGATGTATCTAATCCTCAACTGTGTGATACTGTCTGCTGAGCTGTGTATCTAATCCTATCCTGTGTGATACTGTCTACTGAGCTGTGTATCTAATCCTATCCTGCAGTGCACACAAACTATGAATCTCAGTACAGCAACTCTGATCTAGTCACCTCTGTACTGAGACAAATAGACTGAAGTTACTGTACAGAGGACGTCCTTATACACAGTACAGTACACAGAGATCATGGACCTCAGTACAGCAACTCCGATCTAGTCACCTCTGTACTGAGACATCTAGATTGAGGTTACTGCACAGAGGACGTCCTTATACACAGTACAGTACACAGAGATCATGGACCTCAGTACAGCAACTCCGATCTAGTCACCTCTGTACTGAGACATCTAGATTGTGGTTACTGTACAGAGGACCTCCTTATACACAGTACAGTGCACACAAACTATGAATCTCAGTACAGCAACTCTGATCTAGTTACCTCTGTACTGAGACAACTAGACTGAAGTTACTGTACAGAGGACGTCCTTATACACAGTACAGTGCACAGAGATCATGAACCTTACAGCTGCAACTCTGATCTAGTCACCTCTGTACTGAGATATCTAGATTGAAGTTACTGTACAGAGGACGTCCTTATACACAGTACAGTGCACACAAACTATGAATATCAGTACAGCAACTCTGATCTAGTTACCTCCGTACTGAGACAACTAGACTGAAGTTACTGTACAGAGGACCTCCTTATACACAGTACAGTGCACACAAACTATGAATATCAGTACAGCAACTCTGATCTAGTCACTTCTGTACTGAGACAACTAGACTGAAGTTACTGTACAAAGGACGTCCTTATACACAGTACGGTGCACACAAACTATGAATCTCAGTACAGCAACTCTGATCTAGTCACCTCTGTACTGAGACATCTAGACTGAAGTTACTGTACAGAGGACGTCCTTATACACAGTACGGTGCACACAAACTATAAATCTCAGTACAGCAACTCTGATCTAGTCACCTCTGTACTGAGACATCTAGACTGAAGTTACTGTACAGAGGACGTCCTTATACACAGTACAGTGCACAGAGATCATGAACCTTACTGCAGCAACTCTGATCTAGTCACCTCTGTAATGAGACAACTAGACTGAAGTTACTGTACAGAGGACGTCCTTATACACAGTACGGTGCACACAAACTATGAATCTCACTACAGCAACTCTGATCTAGTCACCTCTGTACTGAGATATCTAAATTGAAGTTACCGTACAGAGGACGTCCTTATGCACAGTACGGTGCACACAAACTAGGAATCTCAGTACAGCAACTCTGATCTAGTTACCTCTGTACTGAGACATCTAGAATGGAGTTACTGTACAGAGGACGTCCTTATACACAGTACGGTGCACACAAACTATGAATCTCAGTACAGCAACTCTGATCTAGTTACCTCTGTAGTGAGACATCTAGATTGAGGTTACTGTACAGAGGACGTCCTTATACACAGTAGAGTGCACAGAAATCATGGACCTCAGTATAGCAACTCCAATCTAGTCACCTCTGTACTGAGACATCTAGACTGAAGTTACTGTATAGAGGACGTCCTTGTACATAGTACAGTGCACAGAAATCATGGACCTCAGTACAGCAACTCTGATCTAGTTACCTCTGTACTAAGACAACTAGACTGAAGTTACTGTACAGAGGACGTCCTTATACACAGTACAGTGCACAGAAACTATGAATCTCAGTACAGCAACTCCCATCTAGTCACCTCTGTACTGAGACATCTAGATTGAGGTTACCATACAGAGTACGTTCTTATACACAGTACAATGCACAGAGATCATGAACCCTACTGCAGCAACTCTGATCTAGTTACCTCTGTACTGAGACAACTAGACTGAAGGTACTGTATAGAGGACGTCCTTATACACAGAACAGTGCACAGAAATCATGGACCTCAGTGCAGCAACTCTGATCTAGTCACCTCTGTACTGAGACATCTAGACTGAAGTTACTGTACAGAGGACGTCCTTATACACAGTACAGTGCACACAAACTATGAATCTCAGTACAGCAACTCTGATCTAGTAACCTCTGTACTGAGACAACTAGACTGAAGTTACTGTACAGAGGACGTCCTTATACACAGTACAGTGCACACAAACTATGAATCTCAGTACAGCAACTCTGATCTAGTCACATGTGTACTGAGACAACTAGACTGAAGTTACTGTACAGAGGACGCCCTTATACACAGTACAGTGCACAGAAACTATGAATCTCAGTACAGCAACTCTGATCTAGTCACCTCTGTACTGAGACATCTATACTAAAGTTACTGTACAGAGGACGTCCTTATACACAGTACGGTGCCCACAAACTATGAATCTCACTACAGCAACTCTGATCTAGTCACCTCTGTACTGAGACATCTAAATTGAAGTTACCGTACAGAGGACGTCCTTATACACAGTACAGTGCACAGAGATCATGGACCTCAGTGCTGCAACTCTGATCTAGTCACCTCTGTACTGAGACATCTAAATTGAAGTTACTGTACAGAGGACGTCCTTATACACAGTACAGTGCACACAAACTATGAATCTCAATACAGCAACTCTGATCTAGTCACCTCTGTACTGAGACATCTAGACTGAAGTTACTGTACAGAGGACGTCCTTATACACAGTACAGTGCACAGAGATCATGGACCTTTCTGCAGCAAATCTGATCTAGTCACCTCTGTACTGAGACATCTAAATTGAGGTTACTGTACAGAGGACGTCCTTATACACAGTACGGTGCACAGAGATCATGGACCTCAGTACAGCAACTCCGATCTAGTCACCTCTGTACTGAGACATCTAGAATGAGGTTAATGTACAGAGGACGTCCTTATACACAGTAGGGTGCACACAAACTATGAATCTCAGTACAGCAACTCTGATCTTGTCACCTCTGTACTGAGACATCTAGACTGAAGTTACTGTACAGAGGACGTCCTTATACACAGTACGGTGCACAGAGATCATGGACCTCAGTACAGCAACTCCGATCTAGTCACCTCTGTACTGAGACATCTAGACTGAAGTTACTGTACAGAGGACGTCCTTATACACAGTAGGGTGCACACAAACTATGAATCTCAGTACAGCAACTCTGATCTAGTTACCTCTGTACTGAGACAAATATACTGAAGTTACTGTACAGAGGACGTCCTTATACACAGTACAGTGCACAGATATCATAGACCTCAGTACAGCAACTCCGATCTAGTCACCTCTGTACTGAGACATCTAGATTGAAGTTACTGTACAGAGGACGTCCTTATACACAGTACAGTGCACACAAACTATGAATCTCAGTACAACAACTCTGATCTACTTACCTATGTACTGAGACAAATAGACTGAAGTTACTGTACAGAGGATGTCCTTATACACAGTACAGTACACAGAGATCATGGACCTCAGTACAGCAACTCCGATCTAGTCACCTCTGTACTGAGACATCTAGACTGAAGTTACTGTACAGAGGACGTCCTTATACACAGTACAGTGCACAGAAATCATGAACCTTACTGCAGCAACTCTGATCTAGTCACCTCTGTACTGAGACATCTAGACTGAAGTTACTGTACAGAGGACGTCCTTATACACAGTACAGTGCACAGAAATCATGAACCTTACTGCAGCAACTCTGATCTAGTCACCTCTGTACTGAGACATCTAGATTGAGGTTACTGTACAGAGGACGTCCTCATACACAGTACGGTGCACACAAACTATGAATCTCAGTACAGCAACTCTGAACTAGTTACCTCTGTACTGAGACATCTAGACTGAAGTTACTGTATAGAGGACGTCCTTATACATAGTACAGTGCACAGAAATCATGGACCTCAGTACAGCAACTCTGATCTAGTTACCTCTGTACTAAGACAACTAGACTGAAGTTACTGTACAGAGGACGTCCTTATACACAGTACAGTGCACAGAAACTATGAATCTCAGTACAGCAACTCCCATCTAGTCACCTCTGTACTGAGACATCTAGATTGAGGTTACCATACAGAGGACGTTCTTATACACAGTACAATGCACAGAGATCATGAACCTTACTGCAGCAACTCTGATCTAGTTACCTCTGTACTGAGACAACTAGACTGAAGTTACTGTATAGAGGACGTCCTTATACACAGTACAGTGCACAGAAATCATGGACCTCAGTGCAGCAACTCTGATCTAGTCACCTCTGTACTGAGACATCTAGATTGAGGTTACTGTACAGAGGACGTCCTTATACACAGTACGGTGCACACAAACTATGAATCTCAGTACAGCAACTCCCAACTAGTCACCTCTGTACTGAGACATCTAGACTGAAGTTACTGTACAGAGGACGTCCTTATACACAGTACAGTGCACACAAACTATGAATCTCAGTACAGCAACTCTGATCTAGTAACCTCTGTACTGAGATAACTAGACTGAAGTTACTGTACAGAGGACGTCCTTATACACAGTACAGTGCACACAAACTATGAATCTCAGTACAGCAACTCTGATCTAGTCACATGTCTACTGAGACAACTAGACTGAAGTTACTGTACAGAGGACATCCTTATACACAGTACAGTGCACAGAAACTATGAATCTCAGTACAGCAACTCTGATCTAGTCACCTCTGTACTGAGACATCTATACTGAAGTTACTGTACAGAGGACGTCCTTATACACAGTACGGTGCACACAAACTATGAATCTCACTACAGCAACTCTGATCTAGTCACCTCTGTACTGAGACATCTAAATTGAAGTTACCGTACAGAGGACGTCCTTATACACAGTACAGTGCACAGAGATCATGGACCTCAGTGCTGCAACTCTGATCTAGTCACCTCTGTACTGAGACATCTACATTGAAGTTACTGTACAGAGGACGTCCTTATAAACAGTACAGTGCACACAAACTATGAATCTCAGTACAGCAACTCTGATCTAGTTACCTCTGTACTGAGACAAATAGACTGAAGTTACTGTACAGAGGATGTCCTTATACACAGTACAGTTCACAGAGATCATGGACCTCAGTACAGCAACTCCGATCTAGTCACCTCTGTACTGAGACATCAAGACTGAAGTTACTGTACAGAGGACGTCCTTATACACAGTACAGTGCACAGAAATCATGAACCTTACTGCAGCAACTCTGATCTAGTCACCTCTGTACTGAGACATCTAGACTGAAGTTACTGTACAGAGGAAGTCCTTATACACAGTACAGTGCACAGAAATCATGAACCTTACTGCAGCAACTCTGATCTAGTCACCTCTGTACTGAGACATCTAGATTGAGGTTACTGTACAGAGGACGTCCTCATACACAGGACGGTGCACACAAACTATGAATCTCAGTACAGCAACTCTGATCTAGTTACCTCTGTACTGAGACAACTATACTGAAATACCTGTACAGAGGACGTCCTTATACACAGTGCGGTGCACACAAACTAGGAATCTCAGTACAGCAACTCTGATCTAGTTACCTCTGTACTGAGACAACTATACTGAAATACCTGTACAGAGGACGTCCTTATACACAGTGCGGTGCACACAAACTAGGAATCTCAGTACAGCAACTCTGATCTAGTTACCTCTGTACTGAGACAACTAGACTGAAGTTACTGTACAGAGGACGTCCTTATACACAGTACAGTGCACAGAGATCATGAACCTTACTGCAGCAACTCTGATCTAGTCACCTCTGTACTGAGACATCTAAATTGAAGTTACCGTACAGAGGACGTCCTTATACACAGTACGGTGCACACAAACTATGAATCTCAGTACAGCAACTCTGATCTAGTTACCTCTGTACTGAGACATCTAGAATGGAGTTACTGTACAGAGGACGTCCTTATACACAGTACAGTGCACAGAGATCATGGACCTCAGTACAGCAACTCCGATCTAGTCACCTCTGTACTGAGACATCTATACTGAAGTTACTGTACAGAGGACGTCCTTATAAACAGTACGGTGCACACAAACTTTGAATCTCAGTACAGCAACTCTGATCTAGTCACCTCTGTACTGAGACATCTAGATTGAGGTTACTGTACAGAGGACGTTCTTATACACAGTACAGTGCACAGAAATCATGGACCTCAGTACAGCAACTCCGATCTAGTCACCTCTGTACTGAGACATCTAGACTGAAGTTACTGTATAGAGGACGTCCTTATACATAGTACAGTGCACAGAAATCATGGACCTCAATACAGCAACTCTGATCTAGTTACCTCTGTACTAAGACAACTAGACTGAAGTTACTGTACAGAGGACGTCCTTATACACAGTACAGTGCACAGAAACTATGAATCTCAGTACAGCAACTCCCATCTAGTCACCTCTGTACTGAGACATCTAGATTGAGGTTACCATACAGAGGACATTCTTATACACAGTACAATGCACAGAGATCATGAACCTTACTGCAGCAACTCTGATCTAGTTACCTCTGTACTGAGACAACTAGACTGAAGTTACTGTATAGAGGACGTCCTTATACACAGTAAAGTGCACAGAAATCATGGACCTCAGTGCAGCAACTCTGATCTAGTCACCTCTGTACTGAGACATCTAGATTGAGGTTACTGTACAGAGGACGTCCTTATACACAGTACGGTGCACACAAACTATGAATCTCAGTACAGCAACTCCCAACTAGTCACCTCTGTACTGAGACATCTAAACTGAAGTTACTGTACAGAGGACGTCCTTATACACAGTACAGTGCACACAAACTATGAATCTCAGTACAGCAACTCTGATCTAGTAACCTCTGTACTGAGACAACTAGACTGAAGTTACTGTACAGAGGACGTCCTTATACACAGTACAGTGCACAGAAACTATGAATCTCAGTACAGCAACTCTGATCTAGTCACCTCTGTACTGAGACATCTATACTGAAGTTACTGTACAGATGACGTCCTTATACACAGTACGGTGCACACAAACTATGAATCTCACTACAGCAACTCTGATCTAGTCACCTCTGTACTGAGACATCTAAATTATAGTTACTGTACAGAGGACGTCCTTATACACAGTACAGTGCACAGAGATCATGGACCTCAGTGCTGCAACTCCGATCCAGTCACCTCTGTACTGAGACATCTAGACTAAGGTTACTGTACAGAGGACGTCCTTATACACAGTACGGTGCACAGAAACTATGAATCTCACTACAGCAACTCTGATCTAGTCACCTCTGTACTGAGACATCTATACTGAAGTTACTGTATAGAGGACGTCCTTATACACAGTACGGTGCACACAAACTATGAATCTCAGTACAGCAACTCTGATCTAGTTACCTCTGTACTGAGACATCTAGACTTAAGTTACTGCACAGAGGACGTCCTTATACACAGTACAGTGCACAGAAATCATGAAACTTACTGCAGCAACTCTGATCTAGTCACCTCTGTACTGAGACATCTAGATTGAGGTTACTGTACAGAGGACGTCCTTATACACAGTACAGTGCACACAAACTATGAATCTCAGTACAGCAACTCTGATCTAGTCACCTCTTTACTAAGACAACTAGACTGAAGTTACTGTACAGAGGACGTCCTTATACACAGTACGGTGCACACAAACTATGAATCTCAGTACAGCAACTCTGATCTAGTCACCTCTGTACTGAGACATCTAGACTGAAGTTACTGTACAGAGGACGTCCTTATACACAGTACAGTGCACAGAGATCATGAACCTTACTGCAGCAACTCTGATCTAATCACCTTTGTACTGAGACATTTAGATTGAAGTTACTGTACAGAGGACGTCCTTATACACAGTACAGTACACAGAGATCATGGACCTCAGTACAGCAACTCCGATCTAGTCACCTCTGTACTGAGACATCTAGAATGAGGTTAATGTACAGAGGACGTCCTCATACACAGTATGGTGCACACAAACTATGAATCTCAGTACAGCAACTCTGATCTAGTCACCTCTGTACTGAGACATCTAAATTGAAGTTACCATACAGAGGACGTCCTTATACACAGTACGGTGCACAGAGATCATGAACCTTACTGCAGCAACTCTGATCTAATCACCTTTGTACTGAGACATCTAGATTGAAGTTACTGTACAGAGGACGTCCTTATACACAGTACAGTACACAGAGATCATGGACCTCAGTACAGCAACTCCGATCTAGTCACCTCTGTACTGAGACATCTAGAATGAGGTTAATGTACAGAGGACGTCCTCATACACAGTACGGTGCACACAAACTATGAATCTCAGTACAGCAACTCTGATCTAGTTACCTCTGTACTGAGACAACTATACTGAAATACCTGTACAGAGGACGTCCTTATACACAGTACAGTGCACACAAACTATGAATCTCAGTACAGCAACTCTGATCTAGTAACCTCTGTACTGAGACAACTAGACTGAAGTTACTGTACAGAGGACGTCCTTATACACAGTACAGTGCACAGAAACTATGAATCTCAGTACAGCAACTCTGATCTAGTCACCTCTGTACTGAGACATCTATACTGAAGTTACTGTACAGATGACGTCCTTATACACAGTACGGTGCACACAAACTATGAATCTCACTACAGCAACTCTGATCTAGTCACCTCTGTACTGAGACATCTAAATTGAAGTTACTGTACAGAGGACGTCCTTATACACAGTACAGTGCACAGAGATCATGGACCTCAGTGCTGCAACTCCGATCCAGTCACCTCTGTACTGAGACATCTAGACTAAGGTTACTGTACAGAGGACGTCCTTATACACAGTACGGTGCACAGAAACTATGAATCTCACTACAGCAACTCTGATCTAGTCACCTCTGTACTGAGACATCTATACTGAAGTTACTGTATAGAGGACGTCCTTATACACAGTACGGTGCACACAAACTATGAATCTCAGTACAGCAACTCTGATCTAGTTACCTCTATACTGAGACATCTAGACTTAAGTTACTGCACAGAGGACGTCCTTATACACAGTACAGTGCACAGAAATCATGAAACTTACTGCAGCAACTCTGATCTAGTCACCTCTGTACTGAGACATCTAGATTGAGGTTACTGTACAGAGGACGTCCTTATACACAGTACAGTGCACACAAACTATGAATCTCAGTACAGCAACTCTGATCTAGTCACCTCTTTACTAAGACAACTAGACTGAAGTTACTGTACAGAGGACGTCCTTATACACAGTACGGTGCACACAAACTATGAATCTCAGTACAGCAACTCTGATCTAGTCACCTCTGTACTGAGACATCTAGACTGAAGTTACTGTACAGAGGACGTCCTTATACACAGTACAGTGCACAGAGATCATGAACCTTACTGCAGCAACTCTGATCTAATCACCTTTGTACTGAGACATCTAGATTGAAGTTACTGTACAGAGGATGTCCTTATACACAGTACAGTACACAGAGATCATGGACCTCAGTACAGCAACTCCGATCTAGTCACCTCTGTACTGAGACATCTAGAATGAGGTTAATGTACAGAGGACGTCCTCATACACAGTACGGTGCACACAAACTATGAATCTCAGTACAGCAACTCTGATCTAGTCACCTCTGTACTGAGACATCTAAATTGAAGTTACCGTACAGAGGACGTCCTTATACACAGTACGGTGCACAGAGATCATGAACCTTACTGCAGCAACTCTGATCTAATCACCTTTGTACTGAGACATCTAGATTGAAGTTACTGTACAGAGGACGTCCTTATACACAGTACAGTACACAGAGATCATGGACCTCAGTACAGCAACTCCGATCTAGTCACCTCTGTACTGAGACATCTAGAATGAGGTTAATGTACAGAGGACGTCCTCATACACAGTACGGTGCACACAAACTATGAATCTCAGTACAGCAACTCTGATCTAGTTACCTCTGTACTGAGACAACTATACTGAAATACCTGTACAGAGGACGTCCTTATACACAGTACAGTGCACACAAACTATGAATCTCACTACAGCAACTCTGATCTAGTCACCTCTGTACTGAGACATCTAAATTGAAGTTACCGTACAGAGGACGTCCTTATACACAGTACGGTGCACACAAACTAGGTATCTCAGTACAGCAACTCTGATCTAGTTACCTCTGTACTGAGACATCTAGAATGGAGTTACTGTACAGAGGACGTCCTTATACACAGTACAGTGCACAGAGATCATGGACCTCAGTGCTGCAACTCCGATCTAGTCACCTCTGTACTGAGACATCTATACTGAAGTAACTGTACAGAGGACGTCCTTATACACAGTACGGTGCACACAAACTATGAATCTCAGTACAGCAACTCTGATCTAGTTACCTCTGTACTGAGACATCTAGAATGAGGTTACTGTACAGAGGACGTTCTTATACACAGTACAGTGCACAGAAATCATGGACCTCAGTACAGCAACTCCGATCTAGTCACCTCTGTACTGAGACATCTAGACTGAAGTTACTGTATAGAGGACGTCCTTATACATAGTACAGTGCACAGAAATCATGGACCTCAGTACAGCAACTCTGATCTAGTTACCTCTGTACTAAGACAACTAGACTGAAGTTACTGTACAGAGGACGTCCTTATACACAGTACAGTGCACAGAAACTATGAATCTCAGTACAGCAACTCCCATCTAGTCACCTCTGTACTGAGACATCTAGATTGAGGTTACCATACAGAGGACATTCTTATACACAGTACAATGCACAGAGATCATGAACCTTACTGCAGCAACTCTGATCTAGTTACCTCTGTACTGAGACAACTAGACTGAAGTTACTGTATAGAGGACGTCTTTATATACAGTACAGTGCACAGAAATCATGGACCTCAGTGCAGCAACTCTGATCTAGTCACCTCTGTACTGAGACATCTAGATTGAGGTTACTGTACAGAGGACGTCCTTATACACAGTACGGTGCACACAAACTATGAATCTCAGTACAGCAACTCCCAACTAGTCACCTCTGTACTGAGACATCTAGACTGAAGTTACTGTACAGATGACGTCCTTATACACAGTACAGTGCACAGAAACTATGAATCTCAGTACAGCAACTCTGATCTAGTAACCTCTGTACTGAGACAACTAGACTGAAGTTACTGTACAGAGGACGTCCTTATACACAGTACAGTGCACAGAAACTATGAATCTCAGTACAGCAACTCTGATCTAGTCACCTCTGTACTGAGACATCTATACTGAAGTTACTGTACAGATGACGTCCTTATACACAGTACGGTGCACACAAACTATGAATCTCACTACAGCAACTCTGATCTAGTCACCTCTGTACTGAGACATCTAAATTGAAGTTACTGTACAGAGGACGTCCTTATACACAGTACAGTGCACAGAGATCATGGACCTCAGTGCTGCAACTCCGATCCAGTCACCTCTGTACTGAGACATCTAGACTAAGGTTACTGTACAGAGGACGTCCTTATACACAGTACGGTGCACAGAAACTATGAATCTCACTACAGCAACTCTGATCTAGTCACCTCTGTACTGAGACATCTATACTGAAGTTACTGTATAGAGGACGTCCTTATACACAGTACGGTGCACACAAACTATGAATCTCAGTACAGCAACTCTGATCTAGTTACCTCTGTACTGAGACATCTAGACTTAAGTTACTGCACAGAGGACGTCCTTATACACAGTACAGTGCACAGAAATCATGAAACTTACTGCAGCAACTCTGATCTAGTCACCTCTGTACTGAGACATCTAGATTGAGGTTACTGTACAGAGGACGTCCTTATACACAGTACAGTGCACACAAACTATGAATCTCAGTACAGCAACTCTGATCTAGTCACCTCTTTACTAAGACAACTAGACTGAAGTTACTGTACAGAGGACGTCCTTATACACAGTACGGTGCACACAAACTATGAATCTCAGTACAGCAACTCTGATCTAGTCACCTCTGTACTGAGACATCTAGACTGAAGTTACTGTACAGAGGACGTCCTTATACACAGTACAGTGCACAGAGATCATGAACCTTACTGCAGCAACTCTGATCTAATCACCTTTGTACTGAGACATCTAGATTGAAGTTACTGTACAGAGGACGTCCTTATACACAGTACAGTACACAGAGATCATGGACCTCAGTACAGCAACTCCGATCTAGTCACCTCTGTACTGAGACATCTAGAATGAGGTTAATGTACAGAGGACGTCCTCATACACAGTACGGTGCACACAAACTATGAATCTCAGTACAGCAACTCTGATCTAGTCACCTCTGTACTGAGACATCTAAATTGAAGTTACCGTACAGAGGACGTCCTTATACACAGTACGGTGCACAGAGATCATGAACCTTACTGCAGCAACTCTGATCTAATCACCTTTGTACTGAGACATCTAGATTGAAGTTACTGTACAGAGGACGTCCTTATACACAGTACAGTACACAGAGATCATGGACCTCAGTACAGCAACTCCGATCTAGTCACCTCTGTACTGAGACATCTAGAATGAGGTTAATGTACAGAGGACGTCCTCATACACAGTACGGTGCACACAAACTATGAATCTCAGTACAGCAACTCTGATCTAGTTACCTCTGTACTGAGACAACTATACTGAAATACCTGTACAGAGGACGTCCTTATACACAGTACAGTGCACACAAACTATGAATCTCAGTACAGCAACTCTGATCTAGTAACCTCTGTACTGAGACAACTAGACTGAAGTTACTGTACAGAGGACGTCCTTATACACAGTACAGTGCACAGAAACTATGAATCTCAGTACAGCAACTCTGATCTAGTCACCTCTGTACTGAGACATCTATACTGAAGTTACTGTACAGATGACGTCCTTATACACAGTACGGTGCACACAAACTATGAATCTCACTACAGCAACTCTGATCTAGTCACCTCTGTACTGAGACATCTAAATTGAAGTTACTGTACAGAGGACGTCCTTATACACAGTACAGTGCACAGAGATCATGGACCTCAGTGCTGCAACTCCGATCCAGTCACCTCTGTACTGAGACATCTAGACTAAGGTTACTGTACAGAGGACGTCCTTATACACAGTACGGTGCACAGAAACTATGAATCTCACTACAGCAACTCTGATCTAGTCACCTCTGTACTGAGACATCTATACTGAAGTTACTGTATAGAGGACGTCCTTATACACAGTACGGTGCACACAAACTATGAATCTCAGTACAGCAACTCTGATCTAGTTACCTCTATACTGAGACATCTAGACTTAAGTTACTGCACAGAGGACGTCCTTATACACAGTACAGTGCACAGAAATCATGAAACTTACTGCAGCAACTCTGATCTAGTCACCTCTGTACTGAGACATCTAGATTGAGGTTACTGTACAGAGGACGTCCTTATACACAGTACAGTGCACACAAACTATGAATCTCAGTACAGCAACTCTGATCTAGTCACCTCTTTACTAAGACAACTAGACTGAAGTTACTGTACAGAGGACGTCCTTATACACAGTACGGTGCACACAAACTATGAATCTCAGTACAGCAACTCTGATCTAGTCACCTCTGTACTGAGACATCTAGACTGAAGTTACTGTACAGAGGACGTCCTTATACACAGTACAGTGCACAGAGATCATGAACCTTACTGCAGCAACTCTGATCTAATCACCTTTGTACTGAGACATCTAGATTGAAGTTACTGTACAGAGGACGTCCTTATACACAGTACAGTACACAGAGATCATGGACCTCAGTACAGCAACTCCGATCTAGTCACCTCTGTACTGAGACATCTAGAATGAGGTTAATGTACAGAGGACGTCCTCATACACAGTACGGTGCACACAAACTATGAATCTCAGTACAGCAACTCTGATCTAGTCACCTCTGTACTGAGACATCTAAATTGAAGTTACCGTACAGAGGACGTCCTTATACACAGTACGGTGCACAGAGATCATGAACCTTACTGCAGCAACTCTGATCTAATCACCTTTGTACTGAGACATCTAGATTGAAGTTACTGTACAGAGGACGTCCTTATACACAGTACAGTACACAGAGATCATGGACCTCAGTACAGCAACTCCAATCTAGTCACCTCTGTACTGAGACATCTAGAATGAGGTTAATGTACAGAGGACGTCCTCATACACAGTACGGTGCACACAAACTATGAATCTCAGTACAGCAACTCTGATCTAGTTACCTCTGTACTGAGACAACTATACTGAAATACCTGTACAGAGGACGTCCTTATACACAGTACAGTGCACACAAACTATGAATCTCACTACAGCAACTCTGATCTAGTCACCTCTGTACTGAGACATCTAAATTGAAGTTACCGTACAGAGGACGTCCTTATACACAGTACGGTGCACACAAACTAGGTATCTCAGTACAGCAACTCTGATCTAGTTACCTCTGTACTGAGACATCTAGAATGGAGTTACTGTACAGAGGACGTCCTTATACACAGTACAGTGCACAGAGATCATGGACCTCAGTGCTGCAACTCCGATCTAGTCACCTCTGTACTGAGACATCTATACTGAAGTAACTGTACAGAGGACGTCCTTATACACAGTACGGTGCACACAAACTATGAATCTCAGTACAGCAACTCTGATCTAGTTACCTCTGTACTGAGACATCTAGAATGAGGTTACTGTACAGAGGACGTTCTTATACACAGTACAGTGCACAGAAATCATGGACCTCAGTACAGCAACTCCGATCTAGTCACCTCTGTACTGAGACATCTAGACTGAAGTTACTGTATAGAGGACGTCCTTATACATAGTACAGTGCACAGAAATCATGGACCTCAGTACAGCAACTCTGATCTAGTTACCTCTGTACTAAGACAACTAGACTGAAGTTACTGTACAGAGGACGTCCTTATACACAGTACAGTGCACAGAAACTATGAATCTCAGTACAGCAACTCCCATCTAGTCACCTCTGTACTGAGACATCTAGATTGAGGTTACCATACAGAGGACATTCTTATACACAGTACAATGCACAGAGATCATGAACCTTACTGCAGCAACTCTGATCTAGTTACCTCTGTACTGAGACAACTAGACTGAAGTTACTGTATAGAGGACGTCCTTATATACAGTACAGTGCACAGAAATCATGGACCTCAGTGCAGCAACTCTGATCTAGTCACCTCTGTACTGAGACATCTAGATTGAGGTTACTGTACAGAGGACGTCCTTATACACAGTACGGTGCACACAAACTATGAATCTCAGTACAGCAACTCCCAACTAGTCACCTCTGTACTGAGACATCTAGACTGAAGTTACTGTACAGAGGACGTCCTTATACACAGTACAGTGCACAGAAACTATGAATCTCAGTACAGCAACTCTGATCTAGTCACCTCTGTACTGAGACATCTATACTGAAGTTACTGTACAGAGGACGTCCTTATACACAGTACGGTGCACACAAACTATGAATCTCACTACAGCAACTCTGATCTAGTCACCTCTGTACTGAGACATCTAAATTGAAGTTACCGTACAGAGGACGTCCTTATTAGTGTTGAGCCACCCCCGTAGTGTTCGAGTTCGGTTCGGTTCGTCGAACACCCGTGTGTTCGCCGAACTGTTCGTCGAACACCTTCGAACACCGTTAAAACCAATGGCAGGCAAACAAAAACACATAGAAACACATAGAAAACACCTTCAAAGGTGTCCAAAAGCTGACAAACTGCTCAGAAGACACAACTAACACATGGAAAAGTGACAAGTACATATAGTCATGCGAAAAGAAAAGAGGTGGAGGAGTAAAAGGAGGGGGAGACACAGATATAGGCATGTCATGCCCTTCTAAAATCCAAAAAGTGAGAAGCCGAGACGGCCAGTCCGCTCCTGCCCGTGCCAACTCCGTGTCGCCGGGTTTGTGCCAGAGCCGCGGTGAACCCTGACGGCCAGCCCCCCTCTCCCAATACTGGTGCCTGTCCGCTGGTGGGTCGAGAGAGCCCCCCTGTGGTGGAGGCAGCTCTAAGCTTTTTAATTTAAATTGTCCCTCTAATTTGAATGAATACACTTTAAATCCATTTACAAGGATCTATTGGAGGGCAAGTCTCATGCCAGCAGCCGCGTAATTCCAGCTCCAGTAGCGTCCACTAAAGCTGCTGCAGTTAAAAAGCTTTTATAAGGATCGAGCTCGGCTGTCCACCGCAAGGCATCCTAGTGCCAGTCCCAGCCCCTATGCCTTGGGGTGCCTCCTGATGCTCTTCACTAAGTATCCCGTGGTCCCGAAGCATTTCCTTTGAAAAAATTAAGTGTCCAAACTACAGGTGGTGTAGCTTGCTTAACAGCCGGGATAATCCGCTGACTAGCAGACACTGCTACTAGGCACAAAGTATTTCCTGGGCTAGATGCAGTTAAAAATTTGTAAGTAGATACTCTCGTTGGATGCTGAGAAAGCATTCCATAGAGTCTCCTGGCACGCCATATATGATTCTCTTAAAAAGCTTGGGGTAGGGGTCTAGGGGACCCTTTTATAGCCAAAATCACGGCCCTGTATCACAATACGTCACCTAGGCTGAAGATAAATGGAACTGTAGCACCGAGGGCTCGGTTGCTACAGACGTATTGCACCTCACCCAGAGGTGTGATATCTCACTCTCAGATAAGGATGGAGTGTGGATCAGGACCCGACACCTGCATGCATTACACCACATTGCCGTGGGGCAGGGCGACCAATATGCCCCTGAGATGGGCACGACAGTCCCTGTCCCTGGCTGGAGTGGGGGGAGGGAACACTGAGGAAGGGGAACCCTGCAGTGCAGGAGCAGGGAGGAAGCAGTTCCTGGGTGCATTGAGAAGGGAGTATAAAAGGTGGGCACCATCTTAGTTCAGTGCAGAGAAGTCTGAGCAGAAGTGGCAGGGAGCAGGGGCTCTGCATGAGCTCTGCTCCGGAGGCGGGCCTAGTAACAGAGGCCCAGGCCTGCAAGAGGGAGAAGGAAGGAAGAGGAGCGGAGAAGGCTCCAGGAACGAGGAATGAAGGGATCCCAGGGGTGCGGACGGGCGAGTCGCCACCGCACGCCCGAATCCACCTGCGTGGAGGGGTCAGGCCAAAGGGGGAGACCGGTCCCCGAACTAGTGGAGGCAGGAAACGACCCTCAGCTAGAAACCGGAGGCTCTGACATTTTATGTGGCGCAGCCCCTTGCTCCACCCGCTAGGAAGGCACCACATAGGGTCAGGGAAACTGGCGCCAAGTTTACCAAGAGGAGGCCCGAGGCAGCCGGACAGAAGTGTTGGTAAGAAAGGCCAGACAAAGGACACACAAAGGGGGTCCTGTGAAGTGCTCCAAAGTTATCTGGGAGTTGTCTGAGCCCCTCACCTGGTGAGCACAGTACGACGTGGGCAGCCGTTACCTGCAGACGTGGTCTGGATAATAAGAACTGTGAGTAAAGGCCCTGAACTGCATCACTGACTCCGTGTCGTTACTGCTGCTGCCCTGCACCATCACCCCCATCCTCCGCATACACTGCCCTGAGGCTATACTCCTCCCGTGGGGAGTTATGCTACGCTCTGCTGCACCCACAACACCAGCCTTAGCGGTCTGCCCTGTAGCGGCGGTTCACTCTGACCGCAATCCACGGGTGGCGTAGTCGGACATTTAAACATCAAAACCACATAAATAGTTCCGCCACTGGTTTGACCTTGACCGCCCTGAGCCACGGAACCGGATCGCCGCCACGAAGACTACAACCACCAGCATCCACCAAAAAGGGTCCGGCTCCGGGTGTCCCAAGGCCCAGGGGGTGCGTCAGAACATTTTCATCACCTTTCACAATCACCAATGGGACAAGGCAGGGATGTCCTCTGTCCCCTCTCTTATACATCCTAGTGACGGAGCACCTGCTCTCATCAATTCGCCATAACCCCAATATTAGGTGGATTGAGGTGGGAGGCACCGAGTACAAGTGCTCTCTATTTGCTGATGATGTCCTAGTATATATCACTCAATCACATATATCCATCCCTGCTGTTATGGCTGAAATAGATCACTTTGTTACATGGTAAAATTTTAAAATCAATGCAGCGAAGTCTGAGGCCCTCGATGTCTCCCTCCCTAAATCCATATAGGATTCCATCCAGTCCAACTTTCCCTTTGCCTGGCCCTCACAGGGTATCAAATACTTAGGAATTCCTATTCATAGAGACCTCTCCCATCTATGTTATCTTAATTTTGGGCCCTTTATTGAACAACTCCATACAGACCACGGTTGGCAAGTTAGAACTGTAAGATTCACTACGTGAACCACTGGTGTTTTGTGGAAAAGCACATGTACACCGCGTTCCAAATTATTATGCAAAAAGTGTTTAGGAGTGATAAGGGAAGAATTTGTTTGTTTGTCAGTTAAACTCATTGATGGTGATGTGTGTCAGGGCTCTTTATATCACTGTAAGCAATTGCAGACACCTGTGCTAATTAGTTTGGCAGGTGTGTCCAATGAAAGGCAAGACTACTTAAGAAGGCTCTCTCACATTATTAAGCAGCCTACATTTTCTGCCAAAATGGGAAAGAAAAAGGATGTGTCGGCTGCTGAGAAGCAACAAATTGTGGAGTGTTTAGGTCAAGGCATGACTACAATCAACATTGTGCGATGATCAGGATGAAGTGTCTTGGCAATCAAGAAGTATGTAGCTGATTCACAGTACACACGTGTGCGTGCTGATAAGGGCAAATTGAGGACTCTTTCCTACAGGCAATTACGTCAGGTTGAAACAGCAGCGGCAAAAAAGCCTTGTCATAGCAGCAGACAAGTTTTTGAAGCTGCTTGTGCCTCCAACGTCCCCCGAACAACAAGATGCAGGGTCCTTCAGAGGTTTGCAGCTGTGCATATGCCATCCTGTCGACCTCCTCTATCCACTTCACACAAGCAGAAACGGCTCCAGTGGGCCAAACATTACATGAAGACTGATTTCAAAACTGTTTTGTTCACGGATGAGTGCCGTGCAGCGCTCGATGGTCCAGATGAATGGAGTGGAGGATGGCTGGTTGATGGACACCCCACGCAAACACGGCTACAGCGCCAACAAGGAGGAGGTGGAGTAATGTTTTGGGCTGGAATCATGGGGAGAGAGATTGTCGGCCCCTTTAGGATCCCTGAAGGCGCTAAAGATGAACTCCATAATGTATGTGGATTTTCTCAAACAGCACTTCCTGCCATGGTTCAAGAAGAAGAACCGTGTATTTCACAGCAAGATCATTTTTCTGCATGATAATGCACCATCTCATGCTGCACATAAAACATCTGCATCTCTGGCTGATATGGGCATAAAAGGGGACAAACTTATGGTGTGACCCCCATGCTCCCCTGACCTCTACCCCATTCAGAACCTTTGGAGCATCATTAAAAGGAGTGTCTATGATGGCGGGAGGCAGTTCACATCTAAGCAACAGCTCTGGGAGGGTATTCTGTACTCATGCAAAACAATTGAAGCAGAAACCATCCAAAACCTGACAAATTCAATGGACGAGAGAGTTCAGAAGCTCCTTTCGAACAAGGGGTCCTATGTGAAAATGTAACATCACCTAGAATAAAGTTTTGAGTTGAAAACTGTTTGATTTCAGTTTCTAACAACCTGCTAATGCTTATAATTTCAAAAATGACCATTTTTTTGGTCTTTATTAAAATGAAAAGGTTGATCGAAAAGTTTGGGGGATCTAAGAGTGTGGCAACCCAGTAGTCATGATTACTTCGAATTCTGACAATATGAGGGTCATGCTGCAGGTAGTGCAGCAAGAAGGCACTTATGTGTCTTGCGCATCTCGGAGCCCCAAAATTATTTTCCGGGCTAGATGCAGCTAAAAATTATTTTTAATTTTAAATCTGGTGAAGCTTATTATAGATGGCCTAATAGGATCAGTGCTGCACACTGCTACAAAGCCCAA
Organism: Phyllobates terribilis; assembly: GCF_046119375.1. Classification (NCBI taxonomy): domain Eukaryota; kingdom Metazoa; phylum Chordata; class Amphibia; order Anura; family Dendrobatidae; genus Phyllobates; species Phyllobates terribilis. The sequence continues at coordinate 628,882 of NW_027363450.1, read as the reverse complement.
ATTATTTTCCAGTCAAGATACAGATAAACATGATTAGTAATTTGAAAGCTTAAAACGGTTGGTAGGGTGATTTTAACCAATCATCAAGCTTTTACTCTCCCCAGGATGACACAGGGGTAGAAAAGTCGTTTCGGATCCATGATTTGTTCATCTTTATGAACGTGAGTCTGTCTACATTATCAGTGGAGAGCCGCGTGCGCTTATCTGTCAGCACACCACCAGCAGCGCTGAACACACGTTCAGACAGAACGCTGGCTGCGGGGCATGACAAGATCTCCAAGGCGTAAGTGGCTAGCTCCGGCCATTTATCCAGATTGGAAGCCCAAAAAGAGCAAGGGTCCAGTGACACAGTCGTGGCTTCAATGTTTACTTGGAGATACTCCTGTACCATCGTCTCTAGGCGTTGACTATGTGTCAGACTTCTTGTCTCCTGTGGCCTTGCAAAGGATGGGCTAAAAAAGTGGTGAAATGATTCCGCAAAATTGATGTTACCAGCAGATACTGTGGTTCTGTTACGGTTTGAGTGCTGAACACTTGACGGTCTCACGGTTGGCAAGTTGGAACTGTGAGATTCACTACGTGCACCACTGGTATTTTGTGGAAAAGCACATGTAAGATTCTGCAACAGTCTCTGCTGATACTCCTGCATGCGTGCATCCCTTTCTATGGCAGGAATAATTTCTGCAAATTTACTTTTGTACCGGGGATCTAACAGTGTGGCAACCCAGTAGTCAGGATTATTTCTAATTCTCACAATTCGAGGGTCATGTTGCAGGTAGTGCAACAAGAAGGCACTCATGTGTGTTGCGCATCCAGCAGCACCAAGTCCCTGTTGTGTTGGTGGCGAGGTAGCAATCATGCTTCCTTCCTCTGTCCTCTCCCCCCAACCTCGCACAACAGAAATGTGATCAAGGTCTCCCTCATCTGATGAGTCTTCCATCAGTTCGTCCTCCACTTCTTCCTGGGCTCCTGCACCTTCCTCACTAGTTTGGCTGCTACCATGCGCCCTGGTAAAATCATCTCCCCCACCCTCACATGCCTGCCGCCTTGGTGCTGCCGACCGTCTGGACCTTGCAGATGTTAGCCCTTCCGCATACAACTCCTCCTCCTCTACTTCCTCCACCTCCTCTTGTGCCACCACCTGACTCCGAATTCTGTTTAACATGTGCTCCAGCATGTAAATCACCGGAATAGTCATGCTGATAATGGCATCGTCAGCACTAAACATCTTCGTCGCCATTTCAAAACTGTGCAGAAGGGTGCATAGGTCCCTGATCTGAGACCACTCCTCCAGCGTGATTTGCCCCACCTCTGAATCTCGTTGGCCCAGGCTATACGTCAGAACGTATTGCACCAGGGCTTGTCGGTGCTGCCACAGTCGCTGCAACATGTGCAGAGTTGAATTCCACCGGGTAGGCACATCGCATTTTAGCCGGTGAAGTGGCAGGCCCAACGACTTCTGTAGAGATGTAAGTCGCTGAGCTGCGGGATGCGAACGGCGGAAGTGAGCACACAGCGACCGTGCCCTCTGCAGAAGGCCATCTAGTCTGGGATAGTGGGCTAAAAATTGCTGGACAACCAGGTTCAACACGTGAGCCATACAAGGCACGTGTGTGACATTGCCCCGGCGAAGGGCCGCACCCAGGTTTGCAGCATTGTCGCACACGGCCTTCCCTGGTTTCAGGTCCAGTGGAGACAACCATTCATGAAATTGGTTCTCCAGAGCTGACCACAACTCCTCAGCTGTGTGACTCACATTTCCCAGACATTTCAATGTAAAAACCGTCTGATGACGTTGAGCCCTACTGCCAGCATAGTAAGGAGGTGTGCAGGATCCCTTCTGCGCAGTTAGAAAGCTTGTGGCATGACCAGACAGGCTTTGGGTGCAGGTGGAAGACCGAGAGGAGGTTGAGGAGGCAGAAGCAGTGGAGGAAAAATGACATAAAGAGGATTGACGCACAACTCGTGGGGACGGCAAGACTTGGACAGCAGCCCCTTGTCCTGCTGTCACCATAGTTACCCAGTGCCCAGTCAGCGACATGTAACGCCCCTGTCCATGCCTACTCGTCCAAGTGTCTGTGGTGAAATGCACCCTGTCACACACAGAGTTTCTCAAAGAAGCGGTGATGTTGTGTGCGACATGCTGGTGGAGCGCAGGCACACCTTTCTTTGAGAAGTAGTGCCGACTGGGCATCTGGTACTGGGGCACTGCGACGGACATAAGGTCTCGAAAATCCTCTGTGTCCACCAGGCGGAAAGGCAGCATTTCTGTAGCCAAGAGCTTGCAGATGGTGAAATTCAACCTCTTAGCTTTCTCATGGCTAGGAGGAAATGGTCTTTTACTTGTCCACATCTGAGGGACCGAGGGCTGGCTATTGTGCTTAGACGGGGTTGATAAGGGTGTCCCCGGCAAACTGCCGGTCTGTGAGGAAGATGCAGGCGGACATGTTAGGTTGCCTTGATCCAAAGGTGGTGCTATCGATGTCGGACAGCGCTCAAGACCAGCTGGTGTTACCACCTCCAAAGAAAATGATGACCTGCCAATCACGCTGGCTGTTGCGGGTAAAGAGGTGGCAGGTCTGCGCCCCAAAACAGGTGTGACTGCTGTCCCCCCAGTCACAGAGGATGAAGAGGCCGCGGATGCACAAGATATGGCAGACGGTGGTTGGCCCGGCCGGCTAGACCGCATTGTAGCACACTGAGCTTCCCACTGCAACTTATGCTTCATGTCCATGTGCCGGTTCATGCATGAAGTACTCAAACTATGTATTTTTTGGCCTCTACTTAGCTTTTGCTGACAAATGTTACAGATAACACGAGTTGGGTCATCTTTATCGATCTGAAAAAATGCCCAGGCTATGCAAGGCTTAGCACCCATGCGACCTGAAGAGCCACCACGACTTGTGGTGAGAGGCAGAGTTGTGTTTGAGGATGCAGTTGTTGACGTGCTTCCAGTACTACGTCTCTGTCCAGGAAGGCGCAACCTGACCTCGTCGTCACTAGCATCTTCCTCCACCTCCTCTGCTGACCTCATCTCTTGGCTGACTGTGGGTTGACAGTAAGTGGGATCTCCGACCTCATCATCATCACCCTGTGCGTTATCACACCCGTCGTCCTCAGAGCCAACCTGTTCCTGCCCTGACAAAAAACTAAAGTTGTCGCTCCAATCAGGTATTTGAGTCTTATCATCGTCTTCCTCATTGTCTCCACCAACAGGAGTTACAGTTTGGGAATGAGGGTCTACATTATGGTCAGAACCTTCTGCGTCTGGTCCTGGATCCGACTCATAAAGATTCTGGGCATCAGTGCAGATCATTTCCTCGTCTGGATTCACAGAAGCGCTGGAGTCGACCTCTGATTCCCAGGCTATAGTATGAGTAAACAGCTCTGCAGACTCAACCATCTGTTCTACCTCATACTCAGACGGGCAGCTGGAGATTTGGGAGCTGTGAGGAAGCAAGTGCGATTTGGGTGACACCTTTGAGGACTGGAGTATTTGTGATGTTGAAGTTGATGTGGAGGAGAGCCCACTTAAAGGAGCACTTGATATCCGTTGAAGCACCTGCTGTTTTTGTGCCTCATCTGGAATTTGTAGCGATTGGCGTGGCCGTAAGAAAGGGATCTTATCACATTGTCCGCTAAAAGAAGTAGACATTTTAGTTTGGCTGGAAGATGGTCTTTCTTCTGCACCTACCCCACGGACACAACCTTTTTTCCCCTTCCCAACACGCCTATTCCCCTTTCCACCAGCAGCAGGCCTTTTTCCACTCATTTTGGTGGTTAACTAATTCACAACTCTGGAGTTGTTTGCACAAAAAAACAATGGATGGTAACCGAGCAGAGCTGAGTGGCCAAACTGTGGTATTAGGCCAAAACTATTGGCTGGGTTAGATGCAGAAAAAAATTATTTTTAATTTGCAACCTGATGTAGGTCAGTATAGATGGACTAATAGACCAAGTCCCACACACCGCTAGAAGCCCAAATATTTTTTCAGAGCTAGATGCAGAAAATTTTTTTATTCAATTTGCAACCTGATGGAGGTCAGTATAGATGGACTAATAGACCAAGTCCCACACACTGCTAGAAGCCCAAATATTTTTTCAGAGCTAGATGCAGAAAATTTTTTTATTCAATTTGCAACCTGATGTAGGTCAGTATAGATGGACTAATAGACCAAGTCCCACACACCGCTAGAAGCCCAAATATTTTTTCAGAGCTAGATGCAGAAAATTTTTTTATTCAATTTGCAACCTGATGGAGGTCAGTATAGATGGACTAATAGACCAAGTCCCACACACTGCTAGAAGCCCAAATATTTTTTCAGAGCTAGATGCAGAAAAAAATTATTTTTAATTTGCAACCTGATGGAGGTCAGTATAGATGGACTAATAGACCAAGTCCCACACACCGCTAGAAGCCCAAATATTTTTTCAGAGCTAGATGCAGAAAAAAATTATATTCAATTTGCACCCTGCTGGAGGTCAGTATAGAAGGACTAATAGAACAAGTCCCACACACTGCTAGAAGCCCAAATATTTTTTCAGAGCTAAATGAAGAAAAAAATTATTTTTAATTTGCAACCTGTTGGAGGTCAGTATAGATGGACTAATAGACCAAGTCCCACACACCGCTAGAAGCCCAAATATTTTTTCAGAGCTAGATGCAGAATTTTTTTTTATTCAATTTGCAACCTGATGGAGGTCAGTATAGATGGACTAATAGACCAAGTCCCACACACTGCTAGAAGCCCAAATATTTTTTCAGAGCTAGATGCAGAAAAAAATTATTTTTAATTTGCAACCTGATGGAGGTCAGTATAGATGGACTAATAGACCAAGTCCCACACACTGCTAGAAGCCCAAATATTTTTTCAGAGCTAGATGCAGAAAAAAATTATTTTTAATTTGCAACCTGTTGGAGGTCAGTATAGATGGACTAATAGAACAAGTCCCACACGCTGCTAGAAGCCCAAATATTTTTTCAGAGCTAAATGAAGAAAAAAATTATTTTTAATTTGCAACCTGATGGAGGTCAGTATAGATGGACTAATAGACCAAGTCCCACACACTGCTAGAAGCCCAAATATTTTTTCAGAGCTAGATGCAGAAAAAAATTATATTCAGTTTGCAACCTGATGGAGGTCAGTATAGATGGACTAATAGAATGATGCTATGCCCAAAAGATTTTACTTCACTAGGTGCAGTAAAAAAATTGGTATTCTATACACAGGTGGTATATCTTGCAACACAGATAGGCTACTCCACTGACTAACACACTCTGCAATAGGCCAAAAAGGATTAGCTTTGCTAGATTCAGCCAAATGCTGTGAAAAAAACTTGCACAGCACTGGCACAGACCTGCCTGGCAAAAACTGATAGGAACTGATGTAACCTAGTCCTGAAAAGGACTCCAATTACAATTAGTCTTTACTCCCACAATCTATCTATTTAAGAGCACAGACCTGCCTGATAAAAGTCGTAGGAAATGCTGTAACCTAGTCCTTAAAAGGACTGCAATCACAACTATTCCCTACTCCCAAGCTATCTGTATATTTGTGCGAAAATTGGCTTGAAATTAACAAGGTATAGCGCACACAGCAACAGCGGTGCCGTCTAACACGCAGCTGCAGCAGTGAGAAAATGGTGGCGACGGGGAAAATGGCTTGGTCTTATAGGGCAAGGACATGTGACATACACTGCCAATCACACATGCCCTTGCTTGTGTGAAAAAAAGCACTTCGCTCCGTGTGTGCGCTGCTGATAGGCTGACAGATTGCACCTCCCCACTGCAAATGCGGGAAAGAGAAAAAAAAATGGAGATCTTCATTGTTCCTGCAGAGATCCATCCCCTGCCCCTCCCCCCGCCCCGCTGTACACTCAAACTGCATATTAACATTAATTTTCATCATTACTGAGAAAAAATCCAGTTATGATTTTGGTGCACGAACAGTTATCGAACATAACCTCGAACAGCCGAATTTTTCTCAAATTGTTCGTGTTCGCCGACCGGCTCGAACACCGCCCAAAACAGCTCAAATTTGAGATTGGCGAATAGTTCGAGTAGAACAACGCTCATCTCTAATCTTGAACCCTCAATCTGCTTTGAAATTTGTGCCTTAGAGACCTTGCTGATGTAGTGTAACTTCCTTGTGTATTCTTGCTCAGTCTTGCCATGGTGTATGACCAGACACCTGACTGTATTATTACAAAATCCCTGACTTTGCGCAGGTGTACCTGGAATAATTGATGCTGTTTTAAAGTGAAAAGTTGGTCACACCAAATATTGATTGGATCTAGATTTTTCGTTTGTTCATTCACTTTGTATTTTGTTGATTAAATAGATCATTAACATTTCTATTTTTGAAGCGTTCTTACTTTACAGCATTTTTTCTACACCTTTCTAAAGATTATTTTTATGTAATAGTGTCTTTTATTTGCTCATTAATAATCTGATATATATTTTGGTATTTTGTGTATAGTTGTTTTTTTGCTGTTGGGGTAAATTGTAGGATATTGATTTCAGAGTGGTTTCCTGATCCTTTGATTGTAGGAATGAGTGGTATATATGTGCTAATAAATTAGGACAAAACGTAGGAAATTTAGGAAAAAACTGAACATCTCAGCAGTAATAACATGCTGATTGTGATGTCATGAAGATGACTTGAATTTCCACCAATCAGAGATCAGCATGTTTCAGGTCACCCAGATAGAACAGTCCATGAAACATGAGTCACGGCCACTGTGAGGTCATAATGCTGATTAGAATTTCCACCAGTCAGAAAACAGAACCGCCCAGAAGAACCACCCAGGAGGTATGAGTCATCGCCACTGTGAGGTCATAATGCTGACCAATCACAGAGCAGCCACACCCAGATTTTCCACCAATCAGAGAGCAGCCACACCCAGATCTTCCACCAATCAGAGATCAGCAGTGGGTATAAATAGCCGCTACCACCTGCCCGGCTTAGCCTTGCACTGGTTGGGTCTCTCTTTTTTTTCCTCTCTCTTGGTCTCTCTCTCTCTCTCTCTCTTCTCTCTCTCTTCTCTCTCTCTTCTCTCTCTCTCTCTCTTCTCTCTCTCTTCTCTCTCTCTCTCTCTCTCTCTTCTCTCTCTCTTCTCTCTCTCTTCTCTCTCTCTTCTCTCTCTCTCTCTCTCTCTCTCTCTCTCTCTTCTCTCTCTCTCTCTCTCTCTCTCTCTCTTCTCTCTCTCTTTCTCTCTCTCTTCTCTCTCTCTTCTCTCTCTCTCTCTCTCTCTCTCTCTCTCTCTCTCTCTCTCTCTCTCTCTCTCTCTCTCTCTCTCTCTCTTTCTCTCTCTCTCTCTCTCCGGCCCTCTTAAGGGCTACCCCAAATGTGTAAAAGATAGAAACCAATATTTGTGTTGTTTGTCCGTTTTATGAGCCTTTGATTAACCCCTTCCCACTCTTTGCCATATATATATATATATATATATATATATATATATATATATATATATATACATAGTATGTGCAGGTGGGCCTTAAAGGGAATTTCCAGGACAAACATATTGATGGCCTATCCCCTGGTTATCTCATTAATATCAGATTTGTGGGGGTCCGGCACGTGTCACCTCCACTAATCAGCTGTTTGCAGCTTCGGTCGAGATCAGATGTAAACATTGTTGAGGAGCTGAACATCACAGCTCTGGTCACTGTGTAGTGGCCGCTCCCTGGTGCTGCAGATCAGCTCCTATTACATGAATATTAGCTGATCTGCAGGACCCACAGTACAGTGAATGGAGCGGTGATGTTCAATCTTCACACTATTTACACTTGAGCGCTGCAATCAGCTGATGGGTAGAGCCAGTGCCGCGTGTCGGAGCCCCACCGATCTGATATTGATAACCCATCCCCAGGATAAATCATCATTATTATACTACTGGAAACTCCATTAATGGATTGTCTGGGATTAATAACTCGAGCCCCTTCTTTAAGAAAAAACAGTCCCTAACTGGTCACAGGATGAATGTGGGATTTAGGTCACCCATTTACTGCAATGTAGCTGGCAATGCCACCCAGCGGATCTAAGCAAGTCCCGGGGCCACAACAATATACAGTCAGTGCCCGAGTATAGGATGGAAGATTAAAAAAAATCTTCAAAAATGTATTTTGTATGAGGCATACATCAAAAATACATGCAATGCTTTTCCTGACAACACTGAGTTTTATAATGTGGAAAAAATCGTTTAAATAAACACTGTGTGAACATAACCCTAACTGGATTGTGACTGTGTATATACATATATAAGCTGCCCCTCCCCCACCATGTGAGCATTCTCAGCGCGTACTGACCAATGCTGTCCACCAGGTGGCAACAGCAGGAAATTACAGCGATGAGACAAACACTGCATGACAGCCCCGCCCCAATCTGTCCTATATCAGACACGCCCCCTACCAACGCCCCGCCTCCGCTGCCATGACAACCGAATTATTTAATGGCAGAAAGAGAGACCTTATATGAGCAGAGAAGTAGCGGCCGGAGCGCGGGGTCCGCACAGGTGAGCGCCCCCATAACACAGTGTATGTACTGCACGTCAGCTCTATGGCAGACTGTCACCTGTGCTGGATCCAGTACGTGTTATTTATATCTGTACAGAGACACAGAGGACGCAGCGGGGCCCTGTCGCCAGATATATATATATATGTGTGTGTGTATATACAGTATATATGTGTATGTATATGCTGTATTACTGTATATATGTGTGTGTGTGGGGATATACAGTATATATATGTGTATGTATATGCTGTATTACTGTATATATGCGTGTATATATGTACTAGCTATTGAACCCGTTCTACGCCCGGGTGGCGAGCATTTTTATTGGTATATGGTCTCCCATCCTGGTATTTGTGCTGCCCCCATCCTATTGTGGTATGCATGGTCCCTCCACCCCCCAATCCTGGTATACATGGCACACCTCATTCCCCAATCATGGTATGTATGGTCCCCTCACCCCCCAACCCTGGTATGCATGACACACCTCACCCCCCAATCATGGTATGTATGGTCCCCTCACCCCCCAATCCTAGTATGCATGGCACACCTCATTCCCCAATCCTGGTATGCATGGTCCCCTCACCTCCCAATCCTGGTATACATGGCACCCCTCACCCCCCAATCCTGGTATGCATGGCACCCCTCACCCCCAATCCTGGTATGCATGGCACCCCTCATTCCCCAATCCTGGTATGCATGGCACCCCTCATTCCCCAATCCTGGTATGCATGGCACCCCTCATTCCCCAATCCTGGTATACATGGCACCCATCACCCCCCAATCCTGGTATGCATGGTCCCCTCACCCCCCAATCCTGGTATACATGGCACCCCTCATTCTCCAATCCTGGTATGCATGGCACCCCTCACCCCCAATCCTGGTATACATGGCACCCCTCATCCCCCAATCCTGGTATACATGGTCCCCTCACCCCTCAATTCTGGTATACATGGCATCCCTCATTCCCCAATCCTGGTATACATGGCACCCCTCACCCCCTAATTCTGGTATGCATGGTCCCCTCACCCCCCAATCCTGGTATGTATGGTCCCCTCACCCCCCAATTCTGGTATACATGGCATCCCTCATTCCCCAATCCTGGTATGCATGGTCACCTCACCTCCCAATCCTGGTATACATGGCACCCCTCACCCCCCAATCCTGGTATGCATGGCACCCCTCACCCCCAATCCTGGTATACTTGGCACCCCTCATTCCCCAATCCTGGTATGCATGGCACCCCTCACCCCCAATCCTGGTATGCATGGCACCCCTCATTCCCCAATCCTGGTATGCATGGCACCCCTCATTCCCCAATCCTGGTATGCATGGCACCCCTCATCCCCAATCCTGGTATGCATGGTCCCCCCCCCAATTCTGGTATACATGGCACCCCTCAGCCCCAATCCTGGTATGCATGGTCCCCTCACCCCCCAATTCTGGTATACATGGTACCCCTCACCCCCAATCCTGGTATGCATGGTACCCCCTCATCCCTATTCTGGTATCTATGGTACCCCCTCACATCCCCAATCCTGGTATGCATGGTACCCCTCATCCCTATCCTGATATGCATGGCACCCCTCACCCCCAATCCTGTTATGCATGGCACCCCTCATTCCCCAATCCTGGTATACATGGCACCCATCACCCCCCAATCCTGGTATGCATGGTCCCCTCACCCCCCAATCCTGGTATACATGGCACCCCTCATTCTCCAATCCTGGTATGCATGGCACCCCTCACCCCCAATCCTGGTATACATGGCACCCCTCATCCCCCAATCCTGGTATACATGGTCCCCTCACCCCTCAATTCTGGTATACATGGCATCCCTCATTCCCCAATCCTGGTATACATGGCACCCCTCACCCCCTAATTCTGGTATGCATGGTCCCCTCACCCCCCAATCCTGGTATGTATGGTCCCCTCACCCCCCAATTCTGGTATACATGGCATCCCTCATTCCCCAATCCTGGTATGCATGGTCACCTCACCTCCCAATCCTGGTATACATGGCACCCCTCACCCCCCAATCCTGGTATGCATGGCACCCCTCACCCCCAATCCTGGTATACTTGGCACCCCTCATTCCCCAATCCTGGTATGCATGGCACCCCTCACCCCCAATCCTGGTATGCATGGCACCCCTCATTCCCCAATCCTGGTATGCATGGCACCCCTCATTCCCCAATCCTGGTATGCATGGCACCCCTCATCCCCAATCCTGGTATGCATGGTCCCCCCCCCAATTCTGGTATACATGGCACCCCTCAGCCCCAATCCTGGTATGCATGGTCCCCTCACCCCCCAATTCTGGTATACATGGTACCCCTCACCCCCAATCCTGGTATGCATGGTACCCCCTCATCCCTATTCTGGTATCTATGGTACCCCCTCACATCCCCAATCCTGGTATGCATGGTACCCCTCATCCCTATCCTGATATGCATGGCACCCCTCACCCCCAATCCTGTTATGCATGGCACCCCTCACCCCCAATCCTGTTATGCATGGTCCCCTCACCCCCAATCCTGTTATGCATGGTCCCCTTACCCCCCAATCCTGGTATGCATGGCACCCCTCACCCCCCAATCCTGGTATGGATAGTCCCCTCACCCGCCAATCCTGGTATGTATGGTCCTCTCACCCCCCAATCCTGGTATGTATGGCACCCCTCACCCCCCAATCCTGGTATGTATGGCACCCCTCACCCCCCAATCCTGGTATGTATGGCACCCCTCATCCCTATCATGCTACACACACATACAAGAAAATAAACACTTATACTCACCTTTCTTCCCTGTGCTCCAGCGCTGTTTCCCGTTCTGCTGGAGGCCGGGGGAGGAGTGCGGCGCCGAAGTACGCGTGTGCTCATACCACGCTGTCCGGCTCCATTTTGCTGAAGACACATTGCAAATGTGTCTTCAGTAAAATGGCGCCGGATAGCGCTATGCGCATGTGCCGATTTCAATGCCTCCCTCTTCCCCCGGACTCTGGACCGAACAGAGGCGCCGCGGTAGCGCTCATCCCGGTCAGGTAAGTATGTAAGTATGGCGCCAGAGATCGCGGTATGTGTTCAGTGTATACGCATACCTCGATCTCCAGCACCATACACTCCTCTTACCTGTAACGGCTCCATGCGTTCTTCAGTCTGGAGCCAGACTGTGCAGGCGTGTCGCACTAGCGCAGACTATAAAGGCTTCAGACAGAAGGACGCTTGTAGCGTTATATTATAGATACTCTATATGTATGTATATATATATATATGTATACTGTATATGTGTATATGCATACTGTATGTATATATATATGTATACTGTATATGGGTGTGTATATATGTATACTGTATATGGGTGTGTATATGTATACTGTATATGGGTGTGTATATATGTATACTGTATGTGTGTGTATATATATGTATACTGTATATGTGTGTGTATATCTATACTGTGTATATATGTATACTGTATATGGGTGTGTATATATGTATACTGTATATAGGTGTATATATATGTATACTGTAGATGTGTGTATATGTATACTGTATATGGGTGTATATATGTATGCTGTATGTGTGTGTATATATATATGTACAGTGGTGGCCAAAAGTATTGGCACCCCTGCAATTCTGTCAGATAATACTCAGTTTCTTCCTGAAAATGATTGCAATCACAAATTCTTTGGTCTTATTATCTTCATTTAATTTGCTTGCAAGGAAAAACACAAAAGAGAATGAAGCAAAAATAAAATCATTGATCATTTCACACAAAACTCCAAAAATGGGCCGGACAAAAGTATTGGCACCCTCAGCCTAATACTTGGTTGCACAACCTTTAGCCAAAATAACTGCGAACAACCGCTTCCGGTAACCATCAATGAGTTTCTTACAATGCTCTGCTGGAATTGTAGACCATTCTTCTTTGGCAAACTTGTAGTGAGCTGGCCGTCTCTGGCTGTTCTGTGATAATTGATATAGAGCCTGTTACAGAAGTGATTACACAGGATGATGTTGCCACCTTGTGGCCAGAGGTTGCACCTGCGCAGGGTGTGATGACAGAGAAAAAGACTGAGCCTCCTGTGTCCCGCCCTAGAGAGTCACGTGACCAAAGTGGGAAGCAGGAAAAAGCGCGCGCAGAGTCTGCTGTGGTCTGTGAAAAGAGCCAGGACGGTGTGCAGGCCCTCGTGTGTGGCGCAGGAGAGACTCTCAACGTGATTTCTTCTATCTGACACCATATCCTCGGAGCCTTCCCCAGCTCCTGCACTGCTGAAGGATTCAGCTGTTACACTCCCTGCTACTGGAGTGTGGACTACATAAGGGGACCCACCAGAGCTTCTATCCGGATCAGAGAGACTGTAAGCGGGACCTCTGGCGAGAGGCCGAAGTATCCCTTCCTTTGTTTCCGCGAATTCTGCTGTTCCTGTTTTTTCTCCGGCTGGGACGCCTTCCTGCAAAGACAGACAGGCCTGCGACGGGGGACACATCCTTCTGGAGTAAAGGACTGGTAACGTGTGAGTAGGGACAGTGAGGGTCAGCTTATCAGTACACGTTATTACTGTGCATATTTACGGTTGTCATTTATTGTTTTTTTTTCTTTGCTGTGTTAAAAATGTATGCGAGTAAAGATACGGTTGTCAAGATAGAGTCTGTGTGTGGGGATCTTGCTGGGCCAGATCATAGATACCAATGCGCGGCCTTGCCCGCGGTCACTTCAAACTGCTCCAGGTCCCTGATATTTGAAGGGAGCCTTCTCCAAACTGCCATTTTGCGATCTCTCCACAGGTGTTCTATGGGATTCAGGTCTGGACTCATTGCTGGCCACCTTAGAAGTCTCCAGTGCTTTCTCTAAAACCATTTTATAGTGCTTTTGGAAGTGTGTTTTGGGTCATTGTCCTGCTGGAAGACCCATGACCTCTGAGGGAAACCCAGCTTCCTCACACTGGGCCCTACATTATGCTGCAAAATTTGTTGGTAGTCTTCAGACTTCATAATGCCATGCACACGGTCAAGCAGTCCAGTGCCAGAGGCAGCAAAGCAACCCCAAAACATCAGGGAACCTCCGCCATGTTTGACTGTAGGGACCGTGTTCTTTTCTTTGAATGCCTCTTTTTTTTTCCTGTACACTCTATGTTGATGCTTTTTCCCAAAAAGCTCTACTTTTGTCTCATCTGACCAGAGAACATTCTTCCAAAACGTTTTAGGCTTTCTCAGGTAAGTTTTGGCAAACTCCAGCCTGGCTTTTTTATGTCTCGGGGTAAGAAGTGGGGTCTTCCTGGGTATCCTACCATACAGTCCCTTTTCATTCAGACGCCAACGGATAGTATGGGTTGACACTGCTGTACCCTCGGACTGCAGGGCAGCTTGAACTTGTTTGGATGTTAGTCGAGGTTCTTTATCCACCATCCGCACAATCTTGCGTTGAAATCTCTCGTCAATTTTTTTTTCCGTCCACATCTAGGGAGGTTAGCCACAGTGCCATGGGCTTTACACTTCTTGATGACACTGCGCACGGAAGACACAGGAACATTCAGGTCTTTGGAGATGGACTTGTAGCCTTGAGATTGCTCATGCTTCCTCACAATTTGGTTTCTCAAGTCCTCAGACAGTTCTTTGGTCTTCTTTCTTTTCTCCATGCTCAATGTGGTACACACAAGGATACAGGACAGAGGCTGAGTCAACTTTAATCCATGTTAACTGGCTGCAAGTGTGATTTAGTTATTGCCAACACCTGTTAGGTGCCACAGGTAAGTTACATGTGCTGTTAATTACACGAATTAGAGAAGCATCACATGATTTTTCAAAGGGTGCCAATACTTTTGTCCACCCCCTTTTTTAGATTTGGTGTGGAATTATATCCAATCTGGCTTTAGGACAATTCTTTTTGTGTTTTTTTCATTGAAGACAAATTAAATGAAGAGAATAATACCAAAGAATTTATGATTGCAATCATTTTCAGGAAGAAACTGAGCATTATCTGACAGAATTGCAGGGGTGCCAATACTTTTGGCCAGCACTGTATACTGTATATGGGCGTGTGTATATATATATGTATACTGGTATGTGTGTGTATATGTGTGTATATATGTGTATATATGTATACTGTATATGTGTGTATATATATGTATACTGTATATGTGTGTATATATGTATACTGTATATGGGTGTGTATATATATATATATATATATACAGTATATGGGTGTGTATATATATATATATACTGTATACTGGGTGTGTATATATGTATACTGTATAAGTGTGTATATATATGTATACTGTATATGGGTGTATATATATGTATACTGGTATATGTGTGTATATATGTATACTGTATATGGGTGTATATATGCATACTGTATATGTGTGTATATATGTATACTGTATATGTGTGTATATATATGTATACTGTATATGGGTGTGTATATATGTATACTGTATATGGGTGTGTATATATGTATACTGTATATGTGTGTATATATATGTATACTGTATATGGGTGTGTATATATGTATACTGTATATGGGTGTGTATATATGTATACTGTATATGTGTGTATATATATGTATACTGTATATGGGTGTGTATATGTATACTGTATATGTGTGTATATATATGTATACTGTATATGGGTGTGTATATATGTATACTGTATATGTGTGTATATGTATACTGTATATGGGTGGATATATACAGTACAGACCAAAAGTTTGGACACACCTTCTCATTTAAAGATTTTTCTGTATTTTCATGACTATGAAAATTGTACATTCACACTGAAGGCATCAAAACTATGAATTAACACATGTGGAATTATATACTTAACAAATAAGTGTGAAACAACTGAAAATATGTCTTATATTCTAGGTTCTTCAGAGTAGCCACCTTTTGCTTTGATGACTGCTTTGCACACTCTTGGCATTCTCTTGATGAGCTTCTAGAGGTAGTCACCGGAAATGGTCTTCACTTCACAGGTGTGCCCTGTCAGGTTTAATATGATAAAGTGCTTTATTCTTTGTCGGGTCCAGGGGTCCTGTAGAATGTGAATCCCTGAGGAACAGCGTATCCTTGGCTTGTGCCAAGACAGAAGAAAAGTTGCTGAACACTTGGTACCCCAACGTGATCAATCTATTTGCCAATCAAGATGCCCTGCAGTTGATTAATGCGGACAAATTGGATTCCTTTTATAACTGCGTCTCGACTAGCGGGGTGCCTCAAGGGTCTGTCTTGGGCCCTATATTATTTAATATACTTATTAATGATCTAGTGGAAGGGTTGCATAGTAAAATAGCAATATTTGCAGATGATACTAAACTTTGTAACGTAGTTAATACAGATGAGGATAGGGCACAGCTACAGGAGGATTTAGATAAATTGGGGAGTTGGGCCAAAAAATGGCAAATGGGGTTCAATGCCGATAAATGTAAGGTCATGCACATGGGAAAGAAAAACAGCAGTCACCCATACATATTAAATGGGAAACCGTTGGGGAAATCTGACATGGAGAAGGACCTGGGCGTCTTGGTTAACAGCAAATTAAATTGGAGTGCCCAGTGTCAGGCAGCAGCTGCGAAGGCAAATAGAGTCATGGCATGCATCAGAAGAGGAATAGGGGCATATGATGAGAACATTGTTCTTCCTCTGTATAAAGCGCTGGTAAGGCCGCACTTAGAATATTGTGCACAGTTCTGGGCTCCGGTACTCAGGAAAGACATATTGGAGCTAGAGAGGGTACAAAGGAGGGCGACTAAGGTAATAAAGGGAATGGAGGGACTAGAATACCCAGAGAGGTTGTCCAAATTAGGCCTATTTACGTTGGAAAAGAGAAGGCTTAGGGGAGACCTCATAAACATGTATAAATACATCAGGGGGCTGTACAGAGATCTCTCCCATGACCTGTTTATACCAAGGATGGTGACAAAGACGAGGGGGCACACTATGCGTCTGGAGGAAAGGAGGTTCCTGCACCAGCATAGAAGGGGATTCTTTACGGTCAGAGCTGTGAGACTCTGGAATTCTCTGGGAGAGGAAGTGGTGATGTCCAACTCACTTAATGAGTTCAAGAGAGGACTGGACGCCTTTCTTGAGAACAATAAAATTACATCTTATGCTTAGTGATAGTTAATTAATCCAGGGATTTAATCTGACTGCCAGATTGGAGTCGGGAAGTGAATTTTTCCTCAATGATGTAAATTGGCCTATACCGCATGGTTTTTTTTTGCCTTCCCCTGGATCAACGCTGCGGAATAGCTGCAGTGCACAAGAAATAGGCTGAACTGGATGGACGCTTGTCTTTTTTCGGCCTTTTAAACTATGTAACTATGTAACACTTATGTCCAAGCAGGTAAAGGCGGCTGCAAGATCCGTGATATATAAGGATTCATGTTCATTATTGTATCTCTGGATCAGACATAGACTCAGAGTGATACAACTAAATAGACCCTATAGGGGTAAAGTTGGCATATCCGGGGGGAAATATATCCCAGATTTGCCAAACTGAGCCAACTCATGAAACACATGGGTACATAGGAGAAGAAAGAGTTAATTGGCGTAAAAAATATAAATTTTTATTCCATCAAGTTAAAAAACGTACATAGTAAAAAGAGAAATGACATAATACGGATAGTATAAAGACACTAATTAGATTACCAATGTAGCAAGATATGTTACAAAGTATACATATATGGTCACGCATATGGTCACAGTGGGACATGAGCAATATAGATAATATAGCATAAGGTTAGTATATCAAGACAATCCAATGAGTGTAATAATATATCAAAAAGTAATCCAGAAGTATTCCATAGTCATTGGATTTACACTTGCCATATGCATCAGGTATCCATCTAAATAATGCTCCTGCCCACAAATAATCAGATACATGTCACATAAAACATTTTTTAAGGTAGTCTCTTACCACAAAGAGTGCCAAAAAGGAGGGTAAAGTGCATAAAGGAGCGCACAGTGGCAGAGTGGTATTCCCATCTCATATATTTATGGCACTTCCACAGTCTGAGGACGCACATTCGGCTGAAGTATATTGCTGCGCAGGGACATGCCGGGTCCCTGAGCTGCAATGCATGCCGCCAGCCAATCAAAGGCCAGTAGCTGATGTCGGCGTGCCAGTCACGAGCGACGCATGGAAGTGACGTCATGCGCTGCCCTTGCCGGCACACTGAAATCAGCTACAGAAGAAGACGCCGCATGTCGTGGGAGCGCAGGAAGGTAAGAAGAATCATTTATTTTTGTTTATTTAATGTATTAGAAAAGAACGACAGAACATTATACCAGGAAAGGGCCAAGGATGGGGAGCATTAGACAAGGAAGGGGCTCAGGGTGGGGAGAATTAGACAAGGAAGGGGCCCAGGATGGGGAGCATTATATAAAGAAGGGGCCCAGGATGGGGAACATTATACAAGGAAAGGGCCCAGGATAGGGAGCATTATACCAGAATGGGGGTCATTATACCATGACATGGGCCAGGATGAAGGACATTACACCAGGAAGGGCACAAGGATGGAGGTCATTATACCAGAATGGGGCCTAGGATGGGGGACAGGATACCAGGATGGAGGACATTGTTATAGGATGGGGGACATTGTACCAGGATTGGGGACATTGTTACAGGAAGGGGCCAGGATGGGGGACATTATTACAGTAAGAGGCCCAGGACCAAGGACATTATACCAGGAAGGAGCCCAGGATTGGGACGTTATTGCTGAAAGGGGCTCAGGATGGGGGGTATTATACACAGAAGGTGGATATTATAACAGGAAGAGGCCCAGGATCGGGGATATTATAACAGGAAGGGGCGCAGGATGGGGAACATTATACCAGGAAGGGGCCTAGAATGAGAGACATTATTATAGGATGGGGCTACAATGGGAAACATCCAAGGCAGGGACGAACACGCGCATCATTATCGGATCTAGAATGCTACAAGGGCCCATACATCTGACCAACATGCTGGTGGGGGCCCAGGTCCAAATTTTGCACATCTGCAGGAACATGGCATATGGCTTAACAGTATGTCATATGTTGGGAAGGGGTTAAGCTACAGCACATTACATAGCCTCTTGCAGCTATATCAATGGAAAAATTAAAAAATGTATGGCTTTTTGAAGAAGGGAAGGAAAAAATGCAAAACAAAAAATTATCCGGTCCTGAAGGGATTAAGGAGTTCCCACCCACAGTAAATGTTGTCACTCAGCTTAAAATCTTCACTTGCTTATTAGCAGAAGCTAAGGTTTCATTAGGATCTCCGAGGCTAAAGTTACATGCGGCTCCAGCTTACATGTAAAGGGGATGGTATCAAGGAGTCTCGCCAAACTTTCCCTACAAATGTCCAACAATTCAGAATTCATATCCATTGATAATTTATCTTCTAAAATGATAGCATTTTTTTTCTATCCTTTTCATTTTATGTGTAATTAACTTTTTGCTCTCCTCCTTTAAGCAATGGGAGGAACGACTGATAAGGATCCAGGAAACCATTGATGAATGGCTGAAGGTGCCGACCCAGTGGCTTTAATCTTCTCTTCTGAGGACATCATGCAGCAAATGCCTGAAGAAGGACGCTTATTCCAGACTGTGGACAGAAACTGGAGAGAGATCATGAAACATTGCGTTAAAGACCCGAAGGTAAATGGATGCTTCATGGTGGACTGATACAAGAAAGCACGGTCATCTTGCATCCAGGATTGATGTTTTCCAAGAGTCCGTGTCCTGATGCTTCCATCACAAGGATCCCGGGTTATGGGGCTCCGCACTGCCTGGACTCCAGCCTCCCGCATCTTCTATTTTCTATCCAAATAGGTTCTAATTTTTCTTTTAATATAAACTATTGGCACAATAGTCAATGAATGTGACCTTTTTTCAGTCTCTATAACTATATAATGGAATCTTACTTATGGGCTATCTACTTTGTTTTAGGTTTTAAGCGCCACTTCTCTGACCGGACTTCTGGAGAAACTTCAGGACAGCAATGTGCTTCTGGATAAAATCATGAAAGGGCTGAATGCCTATCTGGAGAAGAAGAGGCTTTTTTCCCACCGTATAGTCCTTTCACTTGTTGCAATGATTGTATATATTCCTTAAATATTTTTTTTTCTTATTTAAACGCATTGAAATCATTTTTGTAATTGGATTTCATTAATAATTTTGCACTGTTTGCCTTCTATTGGCTCTGTGTTGCGCTGGCTATTGGACTTATTTTTAATCTGTCTTTTTTCAGCTCCTCTTAGCCGATTTATGACCACAGATCACATCAAAGCTGAATGTGCAGGAAACAAAAAGCCTAACGGTGCAACATTTTTAATGAAACTGAATTGTCGCAAATACTCGCAATTAAATGGGTATTCCCATCTCCAAGATCCTATCCCAATATGTAGTAGGCGTAGTAATAATAATAATATTAGCAAATACCTCCAATTAGAAGTGTAGTATAGTTCTTCTGATTCACTATGTCGCTTTCCCCATGTGCAAGGCATTGCAGTAGCTTCGGTATCCATGGTTACGACCACTCATATAGTGACAGTTATTTGCTAGTGGTCGTAACCTAAGCTACTGCAATGCCCTGCACATGGGGTAAGCGACAAAACAAATCAGAAGAACTATACTAAACTTCTAATTGGAGGTATTTGCTAATATTATTATTATTACGCATACTACATATTGGGGTAGAATCCTGGAGATGGGAATACACATTTCAGTTAAATAAAAAAAAGTTCCCAAAGCTGGATAGCCCCTTTAAGCTAACCATACGCATGACATATGAGATACCCGTGGTCTGAATGGTTATTTGGCTATTTCTCCTGACTCCCACCTATTCTGCTGATTTAATGGGGAGAGAGGAGAAAGTCGGTACTGGACACCTCCGGCAGCGGGTTATCTCCCCTGAGAACCAAAAGACCGGGTATTGAAATCCCATCTGCCCTATCCTTCTGGCCCTGACATCCTCTATCGGGGGAGAGTCAGGAGACCCCCATACACATCAGTGGGTAGGCCGGTCCTGCTGCAATCGTCAGGTTTAAACTATTTTAATCCAATGTGTATGGGGACTGAATCTTTACTTTAAAGCTTTGCTTTTCTATTTTCTCACATAGACACTAATACAAATGGCGCCTGACCCAATACTTTAATGACATCTTTATCATATTGTGCATTTTCGCTTTAGCTTTTTCTTCCTGTCCAACGATGAAATGCTAGAAATTCTCTCTGAGACTAAAGACCCTCTGCGGGTCCAACCACATCTAAAGAAGGGCTTTGAAGGCATCGCAAAGCTGGAGTTCCTTCCTAACCTGGACATCAAAGCCATGTACAGCACCGAGGGGGAACGCGTAGAGCTCATCCAGACCATCTCCACCTCCGAGGCTCGGGGGGCCGTGGAGAAGTGGCTCATCCAAGGGGAAGATGTCATGTTAAGGAGCGTGCATGATGTTATTGCTCGGTTACGAATGGTACGGATCTACCTACAGACCAAAAGCATTAATTGGAACTAATCTAGTCTATATATATAATCGTCTTATCCCGTCTGTCTGTCTGTCTGTGTGTCTGTCTGTCCAGGAAATCCCGCGTCGCTCATTGGTCCGGCAGCGGCCAATCAGCGCCGGGGGATTTCTAAAAAAAGATGGCGGCCGTTAGCGGCTCATCTGCGGGACGGAGCTGAGCGGCGATGCAGCCGGGAGATGACCGGCGCAAGGCGCTCATCTCCCGGCCGGCAACAGCAGAAGGAACCCGACCGACGGACCCATCTGCGGGATGGAGATGCAGCCGGTAGCAGCGGAAGGACCGCCGGCGTCGCTGACCTCCATGCGGAAGGGAGGACCGGGGAGCGGCGCTGCGGGTCGGGATACTTCTGCTGTGAGCGCCCGCTATGTCCCGGGTTCTCGCAGCGGAAGTAGCCGCACAGGCAGCGCCGCTCCCCGGTCCTCACCAAGACGATTCGATGATTGATCGCGGTCTTCGGACCCGACCAATCACTGATCTTAGCGCAAAACTTAAACACCGCTGTGCTGATTGGTCGCCGACGCTGCCCGCGACCAATCACCGATCTTGGCTCCACATTTAAACACCGCTGTGGTGATTGGTCGCGGCCGATATTTAAATTTGGCGCCAAAATCGGTGATTGGTCGCGGCCGATATTTCAATTTGGCGCCCAAATCGGTGATTGGTCGCGGTCAGCGTCCGCGACCAATCAGCACAATAGTGTTTAACTTTGGCGCCAAGATCAGTCATTGGTCGCGGGCCAAGACAGCGACCAATCACCGATTTGTGCGGCACTTTTAAATAGCGTCCGTGACCAATTGGATGTCAGCGCCACTCCTCGGTCCTCCCTTCACACCCTAGCCGCATGGATGTCAGCGCCGCTCCCCGGTCCTCCCTTCACACCCTAACCGCATGGATGTCAGCGGCGCTGCCTGTGCGGATACTTCCGCTCCGAAAACCCGGGA
This sequence comes from Phyllobates terribilis, assembly GCF_046119375.1. Lineage (NCBI taxonomy): Eukaryota > Metazoa > Chordata > Amphibia > Anura > Dendrobatidae > Phyllobates > Phyllobates terribilis. The sequence continues at coordinate 606,921 of NW_027363450.1, read as the reverse complement.
CATGAGCGGGCGCTCGCAGCAGAAGTATCTGGACTCGCAGCGCCGCTCCCCGGTCCTCCCTTCACACCCTAGCCGCTGATGTCCCCACAGTATCCGCATGGTCTTACAAAGGTCCGGACATTTGTGTTAAAAATCGCTGATTGGTCGCGGGCGCTGCCCGCGACCAATCACCGATTTGGGCGCCAAATTTAAATATCAGCCGCGACCAATCAGCACAGCGGTGTTTAAATGTGGAGCCAAGATCGGTGATTGGTCGCGGCCGATATTTAAATTTGGCGCCCAAATCGGTCATTGGTCGCGGGCAGCGCCAGCGACCAATCAGCGATTTTTAACACAAATGTCCGGACCTTTGTAACACCATGCGGATACTGTGGGGACATCAGCGGCTAGGGTGTGAAGGGAGGACCGGGGAGCGGCGCTGCGGGTCGGGATACTTCTGCTCCGAGCGCCCGCTCATGTCCCGGGTTCTCGGAGCGGAAGTATCCGCACAGGCAGCGCCGCTGACATCCATGCGGCTAGGGTGTGAAGGGAGGAACGGGGAGCGGCGCTGACATCCAATTGGTCGCGGACGCTATTTAAAAGTGCCGCACAAATCGGTGATTGGTCGCGGTCTTGGCCCACAACCAATCACGGATCTTGCCGCAAAAGTTAAACACTACGGTGCTGATTGGTCGCGGCCGCTGACAGCGACCAATCACCGATTTGGGCGCCACATTCAAATATCGGCCGCGACCAATCACCGATCTTGGCTCCACATTTAAACACCGCTGTGCGGATTGGTCGCGGACGCTATTTAAATGTGGCACCAAAATCGGTGATTGGTCGCGCCCAGCGTCGGCGACCAATCAGCACAGCGGTGTTTAAATGTGGAGCCAAGATCGGTGATTGGTCGCGGCCGATATTTGAATGTGGCGCCCAAATCGGTGATTGGTCGCTGTCAGCGTCCGCGACCAATTAGCACCGTAGTGTTTAACTTTGGCCGCAAGATCAGTGATTGGTTGCGGGCCAAGTCGGCGACCAATCACCGATTTGTGCGGCACATTTAAATAGCGGCTGCGACCAATTGGATGTCAGCGCCGCTCCCCGGTGCTCCCTTCACGCCCTAGCCGCATGGATGTCAGCGCCGCTGCCTGTGCGGATACTTCCGCTCCGAGAACCCGGGACATGAGCGGGCGCTCGCAGCAGAAGTATCCCGACCCGCAGCGCCGCTCCCCGGTCCTCCCTTCACACCCTAGCCGCTGATGTCCCCACAGTATCCGCATGGTGTTACAAAGGTCCGGACATTTGTGTTAAAAATCGCTGATTGGTCGCTGACGCTGCCGCCGACCAATCACCGATTTAGGCGCCAAATTTAAATATCGGCCGCGACCAATCACCGATCTTGGCTCAACATTTAAACACCGCTGTACTGATTGGTCGCGGACGCTATTTAAATGTGCCTCCAAAATTGGTGATTGGTCGCGCACAGCGTCGGCGACCAATCAGCACAGCGGTGTTTGAATTTGCCGCCAAGATCGGTGATTGGTCGCGGCCAGCGCCAGCGACCAATCAGCGATTTTTAACACAGATGTCCTGACCTTTGTAACACCATGCGGATACTGTGGGGACATCAGTGGCTAGGGTGTGAAGGGAGGACCGGGGAGCGGCGCTGCGAGTCCGGATACTTCTGCTGCGAGCGCCCGCTCATGTCCCGGGTTCTTGCAGCGGAACTATCCGCACAGGCAGCGGCGCTGACATCCATGCGGCTAGGGTGTGAAGGGAGGACCGGGGAGCGGCGCTGACATCCAATTGGTCGCGGCCGCTATTTAAATTTAAATGTGGCGCCAAAATCGGTGATTGGTTGCGCCCAGCGTCGGCGACCAATCAGCACAGCGGTGTTTAAATGTGGAGCCAAGATCGGTGATTGGTCGCGGCCGATATTTAAAATTGGCGCCCAAATCGGTGATTGGTCGCGGGCAGCGCCTGCGACCAATCAGCGATTTTGAACACAAATGTCCGGACCTTTGTAACACCCTGCGGATACTGTGGGGACATCAGCGGCTAGGGTGTGAAGGGAGGACCGGGGAGCGGCGCTGCGGGTCAGGATACTTCTGCTCCGAGCGCCCGCTCATGTCCCGGGTTCTCGCAGCGGAAGTAGCCGCACAGGCAGGGGCGCTCCCCTGTCCTCTCTAATACGATTCCGCTCCCCGCTCCTCACCAATACGATTCGCTGATTGGTCGCGCTCTCCACACCCGACCAATCAGTGATCTTGGCGCTAAAGTTAAACACCGCTCTGCTGATTGGTCGCGTCCGCTGCCCGCAACCAATCACCGATTTGGGCGCCACATTTAAATAGCGGCCGCGACCATTCACCGATCTTGCCGCCACATTTAAACACTGCTGTGCTGATTGGACGCGGACGCCGGACGCGTCCAATCAACGAGATTGGCGCCAAATTTAAGCAACGCTCTGCTGATTGATCGCGGTCGCTGGCCGAGATCAATCAGCAGTATTGGCGCAAAATTTAAACAACGCTCTGCTGATTGGTCGCGGTTATCGGCCATGACCAGTCAGCAGTATTGGCGCCAAATTTAAACCTCACTCTGCTGATTGGTCGCAACCACCGGCCGCGACCAATCTGCGTTTTTGGTGCCAAATTTAAACAACGCTCTGCTGATTGGTCACGGTCGCCGGCCGAGACCAATCAGCAGCATTGGGGCCAAATGTAAACCCCGCTGTGCTGATTGGTCGCGGTCGCCGGCAAAGACTCATCAGCGATTTTGGTGCCAAATTTAAACACCGCACTGCTGATTAGTCGCGGCCGCCAGCCGCGACCAATCAGCGAGATTGGCGCCAAATTTAAACGCCGCTCTGCTGATTGGTCGCGGCCGCCATCCGCGACCAATCAGCGAGATTGGCGCCAAATTTAAACAACGCTCTGCTGATTGTTCGCTGTCGCCGGCCTCGACCAATCAGCGATTTTGGCGCCAAATTTAAAGAATGCTCTGCTGTTTGGTCGCGGCCGGCGACCAATCTGTGATTTTGGCGCCGAATTTAAACCCCGCTCTGCATCGCTCTGCTGATTGGTCGCGGTCGGCGGCCATGACCAGTCAGCAGTATTGGCGCCAAATTTAAACACCGTTCGGCTGATTGGTCGCGACTAATCAGCGATTTTGGTGCCAAATTTAAACACGCTCTCCAGTCCTCACTAACACGGTTCGCTGATTGGTCGCGGCCGCCGCCCGCGACCAATCATCGATATAGCCGCCAAATTTAAACACCGCTTTGCTGATTGGTCGCGGTTGCCGAACGCGACCAATCAGCGATTTTGGCGCCAAATTTAAACACAGCTCTGCTGATTGCACCCGGTCGGCCGCATACCTATTCTAGAATACCCGATGCATTAGAATCGGGCCACCATCTAGTTCTTTTATATTTGTATAAGATTATTTGGCGGCAGTGAATGATTTGTGGATGATGTATCTCTTGCAATAGAGCCAGGTAGCAGATCTTCTACCTGCAATCGGTAGAAATGAATTTGCTAGATAATACTAGTAAGGTTGTCCCTCTCTTAAATGCTTCTGTCAACGTAATTTAACTTTGTTTTTTAAAAGGCATACCCTGCGACTGCAAGAAAAGACTGGGTGAGGGAATGGCCGGGACAGGTCGTGCTCTGTGTGTCTCATGTTCTGGACAAGTGAAGTGCATGAAGCTATCGGCAGTGGCCCGGAGGTACGGCATAAGCTCCTTTACTGATCAAGGTTGCTTCACTATAAACAGTCATGGCCGGAAGTGTTGGCACCCTTGAAGTTGTTCCAGAAAATGAAGTATTTTTCCATAAAAAATTGCATGTGTATTTTCTGTTATACACATGTTTATTTCCTTTGTATGTATTGGAACAACACAAAAAAAGGCAAATTGGATATAATTTCACACAAAACCCCATAAATGGGTCGGACAAAATTGTTGGCATCTTTCCAAAATTGTGGGTAAACAATTTTGTTTCAAGCATGTGATGCTCGTTCAAAGTCACCTGTGGCAAGTAAAAGGTGCGGGCAATATGAAAATCACACCTGAAACCTGATACAAAGGGGAAAAGTTGACTCAGTCTTTGCGTTGTTACGTGCCACACTAAGCAGGGAGAACAGAAAGAGGAGAAGAGAACTGTCTGAGGACTTGAGAACCAAAATTGTTGACTAATATCTTCTTTTTGTGTTGTTCCAATATACACAAATGAAATAAACATGTGAACAACAAAACGTGTAATTGTAATAATTTTCTGGGAGAAATACATATATATACATTCATAGACAGACTTCATGAGTTCTCCTGCTAATAGACTGTCATACCCAGAGACGCAGCTTATAGGAGTTTCCAGGGGGGGATATACCATTGGTGCAACAGAGGTAAGGGGACCCACATTCACATCCAAAGATGCAAGCAGCTTATTTCACAGTACGTTATTAGACTGCAAAGAGCCCATGTAGTGTTCTTGCCCAGGGGTCTTCTCCTGGGGGTTGCAGTTGTACAGCGGCTCAATATCTTGAAGGTACCCAAAAGGCTCCATAGTATTGTTGGGATTTTGCATTGATTCATGCATCTTGTCTAGAGATGCGCAACTAAATTTGCAGGACCTTGGTCTAAGAGAGCAGGTTAGTAGTCTGTGGCTGTTGGATGGGAGCCTTGCTAACCGCCTCTTACATGCCGGCATCCCTGGCTCCTCTTTTGATTAGCCGGCCAGGCGTGATGTCATTTGTGCCTCACACCACAACTATGACATCGACATCAAAAGAGGAGCCGGAGATGCCGGTTCACGGGGCTCCGGTCCTGCGGCCGTGGAATACTGACCGGACTGTTGGACCAGAGTCCTGCAAATCCATTCACTCATCTCTACTCTCGTCATATCTACCAATAAGGGAAGACATTGTATGGGATTTCCCATAATACCAGCATAAAATGAATCCATCTGCATTGAGTTTTCCATGCTGTTTGTAGCAGGGTTTTATAGAGGTACATCTGGGTATTTGGAGCAATTTGCGAGGAGGCAAATTGTCCCAGCAGACTCGCAGCACATTGGGGGCTCTCGTCACCATAGAGGGGCACGCTCGTGACGTGGTCAGGGAAATGATCGAAACAGGTTTGTGCAAACATCATGGCTGGCAGCAAACTTTCCAATACCATGTTCTATTTATTATACACTACATGGAGAAAGGTATTGTGCCCCCTCCACATTACACCTACAGGGGCTTTTATGGCCTCCTATTCTAATCCATATCCAGGATGTTAATATGGAGTCCGTCCCTCTACAGATATCACAGCTCAGTATGCCGAGCACCTTCATACATTTCACCATATTCCTATGTTCTTTCCATATCTATGTTATGTTCCCCCCTCTTTTCTTTGAGTTTTCATAGGACACAATTGATCTTGTCACAGTAAAGCAATCTTGGGGTGTACTTACAATGACGTCTATGGGGCAGTAGTCATTTCTGCATATTGAGATGGTGGTCCCTATATAGGAATGTTTTGGCATCTGTAGGTGTCGGCATCCCCTGTATATGACTCATTGCCACAATTGATCTTCTTTATAGTCAGTGGTTTGGATGGCCTAGGTGCGGTTTGTAATATTTTCTATCAATGGTGTGTGCGCCCTCCTCTGTGCAGTGTCGTTCTATAACCATGGATGGACTAATAAAGGGGTTTTATGTCAATTCCTTTAATGACCTTTTGTTCGGTTTCTTTGTAGGTATTATGTCATTCTCCGAGTGGTCAGCCATTCTAAGCCTGAGCAGACATATGGCAATGTAATTGATGTGTGCCTGACATTGTTCTTCCCTATGTGGCGGTGACATATTTATGCTGCCATTCTCCAGTATTTGTTCTAATTAATCATCCTAAAGGTGTTTAGTGGGGTTGAGGTTGAGAACGTGTGGGAAACAGTTCTGCTCTTCTATTCCCTTAGGGTTGGAAGCTACAATTGTTTAAAATGTGTAACATACCTGGCGGCGTCCTTGCATAGTGGTCCATCTCCCACTGTGCAAGAGCGCGCACTTGATCTCCTGTCCAGAATGTCTCTCTGGCTTCCCTCCATGCTGTCTGTTTGTGTCTGTTTCTGCTGCTTAAGGGCGGCGCCCGATCACTTCCTGCTTTTTGTACCTGCTGTGGGTCACACCTCTTGTGCGTCCTCAGCCTATTGCTGTCTGTCACCTGGTATATAGCTCAGCTGCGCCCATCTATCCCTGCCTGAGCATAGTGTTTCTTTCAGTGTGTGCTTGCACTCTGAAGGTGCCAGGTCCCGTTCTGTGTTCTCTTGTCTGCCTATCCTGGAGGCTGTATTTCCAGGCCTGTCTGAACACGCTCCTAGCCTGTTCCTCCTGCCTTCTAGGGGCCGATTACCTAGACCTGTTCCTGTATCTTGTCTGACCTGTCTGAACACGCTCCTAGCCTGTTCCTCCTGCCTTCTAGGGGCCGATTACCTAGACCTGTTCCTGTATCTTGTCTGTCCTGTCTGAACACGCTCCTTGCCTGTTCGTCCTGCCTCTCTGGGGGCCGTATTCCCAGACCCGCTCCTGTATCCCGCTGCAGTGTCGGTCTCCTCCGTACACTCAGTTCCAGTCTGAACTCTCTCCTATCCTTTACCTGTTTTGCCTCTATGTCCGTTCCCTTCCTTTTTCTGCAGAGTCTGAACTCGTACCTAACTCCTGCTTGTTGTCTCTGTACTCCCGTTTGTGAGTTTGTGGTCCACTCGCTACTTCACTGCAAGTACCCTGTGGGTGTCTGGCTCTGCCTTTCCCTTCCTGTCTGTTCCGTGTGTACAGAGCCCTGTCCCCCCTACTCAGCCTAGCCTGCTCTGACTCCTTTGCTCACCGCTCTGGTGGTTCTAGCCTGCTCTGACTCCTTTGCTCACCGCTCCGGCGGTTCTAGCCTGCTCTGACTCCTTT